>NW_017731364.1:3617507-3631344 GCF_001890085.2 Hipposideros armiger | reverse complement strand
GAGGGCAGTGCCACGGGCCCCTCATGTGGGATCCGAACCGGGGCCCTCTGGCATCCCAAGCGAGTTCTTAACCATCGCGCCACTTGGCCGGCCCGGCAATCTCTTTTTTTTAACTTTGGTATTGGAGAGAAAGGCAGATACTCAATTCCAAAATTCAACTTTTATTCTCTTATCAGTTGTCTTTGGAGAGGTCATAATTTGATGTTATCTGTAACCAGTAAAGTAATGATCTGCTTTTTGACAGGATTTGCTATAATTTGATGAGTGATTTGTTTATGTTCATATATTCAAGCAGATGGCAGTAATAGTGCAATTCAGTTTGAGAAGATGCGTCCAGGTCTAATGATGTTGAAAGTGAAAGGCGCAGCCACCCCCATCTTCAAATACTCGAATGATCCATATCTTATCACACCGTCCCCCATCTCTCCTTTCCATAGTTTCCCATCCCAGGAGCGTTCCCATTGTCAAAGCTGCTATTTACTCCTTCTCTTTCCCCCCACCTCTGCCTGGAAAAGCTCTAAGGGAGCGAGAAGAGGAATTAGGAACATAGAAGTTTGTTCCTGGGATGATACCACCCCTCTTAGAATGTTTTTTTTTTTTTTCCCCTGTAGAAATGATGTTGTGGGCATAATAGGTTATATGATATTATAAGCTTTTAATGTCTAGTTAAGATACTTAAGTGCATTTAGAAGTCACTATTTTATTACGTTTTCCACGGTCATCTCCTCTCCCTTTTTCCCACTTTTGCAGTCCTACTAAAAGATAAGCCTCCTGGTAAGCGGGTAAGTCCTATGAAAGTTGGGTGTCCAGGCGATGTCAGCTCACTCTGTTGCACACCTTGGGGTAGGAACTCTTCCGTCTTTATCTATGTGTCAGCAACTACTAGTCCAGTGCCTGGCACAGAGGACATGACGACCCCCCCCCCCCAGTATTTGCTGAATTAGTTTGAATTTAAGGAAAAGAAACTTTTACGTAAATTTTTCTATTTTCACACTTGTTAGTTTCTCAAGAATTTTCTTTTTTTAAAGATTTTATTGGGGAGTTGGGGGAGGGGAACAGCGCTGGGGAATCGGTGGAAGGGGAACAGACAAGTTGCTGTCATTTTGTTCTTCAGTCTAGTTGTGGAGGATGTTGCTTCACTGGCCCAGGTTGGCACCATCATTGCGCTCTTCCTGGGCGAGGCAGATCAGTCTCCAGCTTCTGGACGGCTGCTCACTGCGGTTGCTGGCCGCTCACGCTGGCTGCTGGCTACACACGGTAGCTTATGGCAACCCACTGCAGCAGGGGACTGCAGCCTACGCCGTTGCCAGCGACGCACAGTAGCCCAGCTCCAGGTCGAGCTGTTGTTAAGCATCTTAGCTGCAGAGGGTAGTGTCACTGGCCCTCATATGTGGGATCCGAACCGGGGCCCTCTGGCATCCCAAGCCAGTTCTTAACCAACGCGCCACTCGGCCAGCCCTCAAGAATTTTCTTATGTCAAACTCGTCATCAATGCTGGAAGTAAGACATGCAGTTGGATATATTTGTTGATCCCTTTATTTACTTATTCACCAAACATTTATTGATCACCTGTGATGTGCCAGGCACTGCCAGGCACTACAAGCAAGCTGTGGACCAGTATAGTTCATTACCTGTTCTCCTGGAGCTTATAGTCTGGTGGGAAAAAAGGACCAATGTCAGGAGGGCACTCTCCTGGTCTGGAGTGGAACTGTTTTCTAGAAACCGCTGCTGTTTTAGAAATGTGTAGAGACTTTGAATTAACCTAGGCGTCTCATGGCAAAATCTGTTTCTTAACCTTAGCTACCAGTGATGAAAAAGTGACTTTTACAATTATTCAGAATTGTCCTTAAAAATAAATTACTGAAAAAGGTGATGTTTTTTGTTTTACAGTTTTTGATTAGAAAGTAGTTCTTATTTACCTTCTTTTAAAATAAATTTTTAAAATAATCTTAAATGTTTAAAAAATAACCTTTTCTAAATGTTCTGCTTATAAATTATTAATTTTCTGAATTTTCTATTAAGGTAAACTATCAGTTTTCTTTGTGCCTGGTGACTAATTAATTTAGTTGCATGTTATTTCTATTCATAGCTCTCCAATCTTAAGTAAAACTGAGTGGATTTAATGGTGAATAGCTTCAGCTAGTTTCATATGGAAAAATATAATTAAAATCATAGGGAAAGGTAAGAAAATGATACAAAATCAGCAAGATAAAAGGTGATGGGGCTGGTGGCTGGGTTGGAAGAAAGTGAAATTTTTTTCTTCGTATTCTCAGTGATGCAAGATTTTTTTCAATAGATCAGTATAATTTACATGAGCTATTTGAAGGGATTACACTCTTAACAGTTCCCTTAAAGCTCCTTATTATGTATAGCCTTGGAGCCCTGTCACTTCATCATGCTTCTTTCTGGATTCCCCATAAAATGCAAAGGGACTTCCAAAATAAAAATAACCCTATTTGGGGATTTGGGGGAGGAGGCTCACTTTTGTCTAAAAACAAAAATGCTTCAACAGTACATTATGTCATATCTGCCTGTTTAAGGGATTCAAGCACACCTGGTAGCAAAGAGGTTTGACCTAGTTTCTCAGATGAAAACTCGAGGTGGTGGAAGGATGAGGAACCAGTCCAGGGTGAACCAAGGAGCTGGTTACCTTTAGCCTACTTTCTTTGGGCTGATGCACTTTATCCTTCCAGGTCAGTCAGTAGCCTCAGCCCATGCATTAAGAATCTTGGTTGCAAGTAACAGAAACTCACTTCATCTAACTTAAGCAAAAGGGGGGATTATTTTTGTTTGTTTACTTTATCAAACTTCAGGATTAGCTGGATAGAGTGGGTTTTAAGGACGTTTAGAATCAGACTTGAACACAGCTGTCTATCTGTGGAGGCACTCTTTCCATCTTTTGTCTCTGTCTCTTAGTGTTAGTGTTGGCTTCATTTTTCTCTTACTGCAAATGGGCTTTCTCTACATGGAAGGTAGTACCATGGTCAGTGTCAATCTGTAGAGGTCTTTACAGCCTACGGGGTAAGGATCCTTACCCCCTAGTTTTAAGTTTGAAAAATCCCAGGGAAGAATTCTGATTGGCCTGGCCTAGGTCACCTGCCTGTGACAGTTGATACAGCCAAGGGGATAAGGTCCTGGATAGGCTCGGCTATATCACAAGCCCAGGGAAGTCACATAGACGTTGCCCTGAGGGAATTGTTATAAACCAGGCAGCCCCAGCAGGTTTTTTTTGCTTTCTTTAGTCCATATGGGACCCAGTTCCAACAACTAGTTAAGATTCTTTTCCTAATTAATTGAAAATCTTTTAAAGTCTTTTTTTATTGTTTTGTCAGGTTATGTAGTTTATACCCCACTAAACTTTAGGTTCCTCTTTTATTTTACTCTGTGTTTTTGCAAGAACACACCTTAGCACCCTGTGCTGTAGTGTGATCTCAAGAAGTATGGTTGACTGAAAGAATGCCACTGGAAAACTATATTGAGTCATGGAATCATAAAAGTTGAACAGTGAAAGAGATCCTAGAGTCCATCTGCCTTCAGAACTTTATAGATATTATGGAGTCTTCTAAACACACAGAATTCAGAGATGAAGGAGGGTGAGTACTTCTTTGCATTTCTAAATATTCAGCCCTGTTCTAGGAACTGAGGATACTGGGGTGAAACAGATAAGGAAGGTCCTTGCCCTCATGGACCTTACATTTATCTAAAGAAAAAAATCTTAACTAGAATGCCAAATTTCTTTGATTTTTGGCTGAAATCATTTCAGTTTTAGAGTTTATCTTTTAAGAATGGGCTGACCTATGAATGGATCTGAAGCTCTGTTTGTCAATATGTTGGTTTTTTTAAAAGATTTTATTGGGGAATTGGGGGAGGGGAACAGCACTGGGGAATCGGGGGAAGGGGGACAGACAAGTTTGTTGTCGTTTTGGTCTTCAGTCTAATTGTGGAGGACGTTGCTTCACTGGCCCATGTTGGTATTATCATTGCGCTCTTCCCGGGCGAGGCAGATCGGTCGCCGGCCATTGGACGGCTGCTCACAGCAGCTCTTGGCAGCTCACATGGGCTGCCAGCCACTCACGCTGGCTGCCGGCCACACACGGTAGCTTATGGCAGCCCAGCTGCAGCCTATGCCGCCATGACAGGCCAGTTCCAGGTCAAGCTGTTGTTCACCGTCTTAGCTGTAGAGGGCAGTGTCACGGGCCCCTCATGTGGGATCCGAACCAGGGCCCTGCTGCTCAGAGCTGGTGTCCCAAGCCAGCTCTTAACCAACATGCCACTCGGCCGGCCCGTCAATATGTATATTTGAATAATTGTTTAAGAAGCAAAATAAAGTACTAGTAAATGATGTTTGTTTAGCAGGTAAAATCTTTGGAAATATGACCATCTGTTGGAGAAAATAAATAAATGGAGTTCTTGGTTGTGATAATGACAAAGAGCTCAGTCATTTAAACTGACACAGGCGAGGATTCAAATCTCAGCACTCCACTTGCGAGTTTGTAACTTGGACAAGTTGTCAAAGCTCTTTTAGCCTCACATTCTTCAGCTGTAAAATTAAGATATCTACTTTATATGGTTTTTGGTTTTTTTTATATTATGTGAAAGTTAAACAGTTATTTTTTTATTAACATTTTTTTATTGTGGTAAAATAATACATAGCGTATTTTGCTGTGGATAATGTGTTCCCATGTATAATGCACACCCACCTTTTTGGCCTAAACTTTCAGGTAACAATTCTTTCGTTTTAATTTTTTAATTCAAATTTTTATTTGTTTACATTTAGGTACTTGTTTTTTGTATTATGAAGGAATTTTAGCATTTATTTTTTAACATATTGTATAAGAAATTTTATGTACTGGTAACAAATTTATGATATTTACTCATCATAGAAGGCCAAGAACTCTTCGTCGTTGCAAGTCGGTCGTAAGTTCAACAAAATCGATTATCATATTCCAGGGTATTATTTTGCATACGGATATCGTTATTGATTTCTAGAGCTACACTTTTTAACTCATAAGCATAAATAAAAGGATTAAAAACATTTATATACATGTGGAATTAGTACTACCTATGTATAATGCACATCCTTGTTTTCCTTCACAAATTTGGGCAAAAAAGTGCAAATTATAGACGGCAAAATACGGTAATACAAAATTTACCATCTTAACTATTTTTAAGTGTACAGGTCAGTGGTATTAAGTACATTTCATATTATTGTGCTACCATCACCACCATCCATCTCCAGAACTCTTTTCATCTTGCAAAACTGAAACTCTATACCTATTAAACAATAACTCCCATTCCCCTCTCTACCCAGCCCCTGGCAACCACTATTCTACAAACAGTTGCATTTTTGTAAATGGTAAGATCTCAGAAAATGTTAGCTGTTATTCCTCTAAATCAGGAGTCAGCAAACTGTAGCCCACAGGCCAAATTTGGCCAGTAGCCTGTTTTGGTGTAGGGTGTCCTTGAACTAAGAAAGGTTTTTATATTTCTAAAGGGTTGTAAAAACAAAACAAAAACAAAATAGAAGAATATGCCACAGAGACAGTATGTAGCCCACAAAACCTAAAATATTTACTATGAGGTCCTTTAAGAATTTGATTTCAAAGTGCGTGCGTGTGTGTGTGTGTGTGTGTGTGTATGAAATATGTATGTGTGTGTGTGTGTATGCTGCCTTGTACGTTTGGGTGGGAGTGTGTGTGTGTGTGTGTAACATATGTATGTGTACGTGTGTGTGTATAGCCTTCCACATATTTTTGGGAGTTGTATGAATGTCTACCCTAGACCGTGAATTCTCAGCAGGGCCATGTTACCCCTAAGGGGCTGAAACTGGTTCTTGGGGGTGAGAAATCTTAGGTGTATTATAATGATTTGCAGTCTTCCACAAGGCCACAATATATAAACAGATATATAGTATATCTCTGGTATTAAAATTTCCTGGAGGCGTGGTAATTAGAAAAACTATTTAGTCAGGCTCGTTAGGGGAGCAACAGTGAAAAACAGTTTGAGAACCACAACACCGCCCAAGCCTGAATTCTGGAAGGGAGGACATGCATCTTATTAGCCTCTGAACATACCAGCGTTTAGCAGAGGATCTAGAACATTTGTTACAGCATAGTTGAATGAATGAAACCTCTGATATAGATCCATTCAGTCTAGAAATTGCTTTCACAGCAAACTCTACAGCCCTGGAAATTAAAAAAAAAAAATTCTTTTTAACTTTTAAGAAATCTGTCAAATGATTAATTTCTCTGATATAACAGGCAGAGGATTCTTGCTTATTAGACCAGAATTCTTATTTTTTCTTACATTTGTTATTGATACAATTAATGAGTATAGGTGTTAGAGTGTAAAGACCTTTAACTGTAAGGCTCCTCACAGTCATGCCAACTCTAAATTGAAAAAAGAACACAGGCATATCTTTATTTTACCTGAAAAATAAAGTCAGATTTAGACTATACAAATTTTGATAGCAGGCCACGGAAATGTCAGGAACTTAGGTTGCCCTGATCTCGCCTCATAGGCCATGACTGTGTCTCATGTGGCTCTGTACCCCTGAGTGCCTCGCACATAGTAGGTGGTTAGTGAATGAGCTTCTGGTACTGCTGTACTGGTGGTATTTCTGCACATGTCTCATTGTACCCTGGAGTTTTTTCTACTAGCAGTTTTTCTTTGCCCCAGCGTGTCCTTACTCACAGACCCATTCTTGTAGATATAGTTCTCTTGTCTCACATTGGTCCCAGTACCAGTTGGTCTTTCCACCACTGTTGCAGGGTTTGATGATGGTAAGTAGCAGGGGATTATTCAGGCAGCATTCACTGCACAGGGAAAGTCTTCATGGCATAACCAGTGTTGGTTTGGTAGTGTCCAGCTTTAGAGTATGGTAGTGTGAGGGAACAGGAAGAGGCAATGCCAAGGGTCCGTGCCCCCTGCTGGGCTGGGAGCTGGAAGTTGGAAGTGGCATCTGGGGAGAATGACCTTCCATTCCAGCCTGAGGTTCTGAGGGAACAGCCTAGAGACCCAGCGGGCCTGGTTCCTCAAATATTTCTACCCACATTCCCCTGGTGAATCAGGAGGAATCCACCAAAGTGACCTCTGTGAACATAAAACTTGTCTTCTATTGTATTTTTTAACACTTCTGTGTTTCTAACAATGTATCCCACCATATAGGTGTTGGCTTTAAAATAAAAATGTAAAAAGTATTTTTAAACTTTACACGGAATTGATATTCCACAAGAATGAACTATTAATACATTCATCTTGTACCCTGAGCCCACCACTATGAATCTCTGGGAGGACTTACATCACAGACGGAGAAGCATAGCTGGGCTGTTGGTTGGGCACAAACAGATATTAGCCACTTTGGTCAATCAGATCTTGGAAGTTGAGGTGTTTTCACATAAGCGATAAAAACCAAGAACCAGGTGCAGAGGCAGTGGCTGGTGGTTAGAGTGACAAAGTGACAGCCCTCTTAGACTCTTCCTGGCTTATGTCCTTGAGTTTGTCATCAACTTCTGGATTTGAATCTCTGGGAACTCTTTGTCCTGCCCTCAAGGATTAGAACCGCATTTGCTGAGCGTGGCAATCACAGTGGTCCTGGGCCTCCCTCCCACCTTAAGTCCTTCTCCACTTCTGCAGTGTGCCATGCAGCCCTGGGGAGGCACACCATGTTCTTGCTGAGGGCCAAGGTAGGATGAGACCTTGATAGCCTTCTCAGAGAAGAGGCATTAGTCTATTTTCAGTTAGAGCCCAAATGTTCAGAAACCTATACGTGTGAGGGGCGCGTTTAGTTTTATTGCTGTTCATGAATCCAAGAGGGTCCTCTCTTGGTTTATAAGTATCTCACGTGTCTCAAATCTGAATCAAATATATAACTTTTAAGCTTATCATCATCCTTTTTATCCATAAACCTCCATAAATGACCTAGTTTCACCATGACCATGACGTTTTATTGGAATTACACTTGAACCAAAAATTATGTAATTAATTACAACTATTCATTGAGTCAACCTGTAACTTGATAACGCAAGGCCCAGAGCTGACAGGTGGCTAATCCCAGCTGCATAACTTCTTCCTATGTGTTCCTTAAGATAGGATTTAAAACAACAAGACTTTTTGTAAAAATCTCAAGTGGGTGCTATGTGGTAACCAAGTTAGAAAGCCAGTGACTTCCACTTCCCAGCCCTCAACCTGGGGTCCTGGTCTGCCTTCCTGGAGGCTCTTCTCTACAAATGTCCTGCAACCCACGAGTCTTGTGTTTTGACATATTCTAGTCGCTGTGTGGGCACAGTTAGTCATGAAACTATTTTCAGACAAGACCAGTAGCTGTGCCCATTAATTTACATTCTGAGCTTCTGGTGATGCAATAAAATTCCTAAGAATAACCATTTTTTGATGACCACCTTGTAAGTGCCGTGGTGTAGTGGAGACTTCTTTCGCAAAACTTGTGGGTGGTACTGTAACTTTCTATATAAATGATTGTGAACTTTCAGAACATGGCACATGAGAGAAAGCTATGACCAAAAAGTTAATGCCAAGCAGAGATGGTCAGGAAAACTTATTTCAAGACTGGCTGAAACAAACATATGGTACCGCTGGCCTAGTTGAGTGTCAGCGTGGTAGGGAGGAGAACGGGTAGATTTTGGAGTCAAACAGACTGATGTTGGAAATTAGCTGTGATCCTAAGCAGGTTTTAAACATCTTCAACTGGTTTTTACTCATCCAAAAGAAAGGGGGAGGGCTAATAATACTCTACATCGTTAAAAAGTTCCTGGCACATGAAGTTCCTGGCACATAGAGGGTGTTTTTAGCAGTCCTGTCTACTAGGGCAACTCTTCCACTCTTCCCTCCTCAAAAGAAAAAGGAAGGGCTTGTCTTACTCTACTGAGTCAGGGTTTAAATTTAGCAAGATCTCAGAGTTAGTACATATATGTTTTAAATGGTTATGGGAAATATGCCTAATATTTGAAATGAGCTGTACTTGATTCATATTTTTTAACTATATATATTCAGCCCAATTCTAACAAAATTTATTTTTAAGGCAGCTAATTCATTTCTTAGTCATACTATGAACTCCTAGGACCTCATCCCACAAATGCAGCCCTTGTTAGAGCTCTTCATAGAGCCTTTAGTGCTTCAAACCCACTAACCTCATTTTGCACATTTCCCAAAAGGAGGCACACATGTGTGCATGCACACGTACACAATTTATGACCCAACTTTTGGGAACAATATTAAAACAAACAAAATTCTTAGAAAGTTGTGAGATGCTTAAAATAGTTTGCTTTTTAAATGGTTTAGGAGCTTTTCCCATAACACTTGGTGCTTTCTGCTATAAATAGAGGGACACATGTGGTCCAGAGTAGTTCCTCTCTAGTCACAGTGCTTACGAGGATCAAGAAGTCAGTTTTATTATCTTGCTATCTAAGGACTGTCTGTGAGCTTTTAGCCTCATTAACTCCAAACGTAAAGAAACATTTAACATGGAGAAAAGGGAACCCTGGTGCACTGTTGGTGGGACTGCAGATTGGTGCAGCCATTATGGAAATCAGTATGGAGGTATCTAAAAAACTGGAAATGGAACTGCCGTATGACCCAGTAATTCCACTCTTGGGTATTTATCCAGAGAAACCCAAGACACTAATTTGAAAAAAATATATGCACCCCTATGTTTATTGCAGTGATATTTACAATAGTCAAGACTTGGAAACAACTGAAATGCCCATTGGTAGACGACTGGATTAAGAAACTGTGGTACATTTACATAATGGAGTATTACTCTGCTATAAAGAAGAAGGAAATCGTACCATTTGCAATGATATGGGTGGACCTAGAGACTATTATGTTAACTGAAATAAGTCAGTCGGAGAAAGACAAATACCATATGATCTCACTTATATGTGGAATCTAAAAAACTTAATGAAGGAGCAAAGTAAACAGAAGTAGTCTCAGAGATATAGAGGAACAACTGATGGTTGCTAGTTGGGAGGAGGTGGGAATGAAGGAGAAGGGGAAGGGATTAGACAGCATAAATAGGTAACTATAATATTGCCACAGGGATTTGAAAGACAGTTCAGGGAATATAATTAATAATGTTGTAAATATTTTGTAGGGTGTCAGGTGGTCACATCTTGTTAGGGAGACCGCATCATAGATGGGGTAGAGGCTTGATCACTGCACTGTACACCTGAACCTAATGTTGTATAATATTGTATGTCAACTATAAGTGAATATATATATATAGTCATGGGAAGTGGAGTATATAGTGTGGGAGTGGAGTCAATGGAATTGTAATAGATATGTATGATATCGGGGCGGGGGGAGGAAGTGGGGCCGTGGATTGGGGGAGGGGGATTGTTACTTTGAGGGGTAAAAAGTATAACTATTGCACTGTGTTGTACAGCTGAAACGAATTTAAAAAAATGTTTATTTTGCAATAAAAAAAAAAGTTTAGTGGTAGCCACCATGCTAGAGGAACTTACAATGTAAAGAATGGCATTATCAAAAATAATGAAAGTCCTATTTAAAACCTCAAGTCTTTTTCATGGCATAATGTGAAATTTTAGTTTTCTGTTGCTTTTCAATAAACATTCAACTTTTTTTTTTTTAAAGAAACATTTAACTTCACAAAGTCTATAAATCAGAATGAGAATATTTCACAGGAAAAAGCGTACAGGTATCTTGTCACTTTATTAAGGACAGACAACTAGATTCTTCCTTTTGTCCCTATTCCCTAACACTATTTACATAGTCACTAGGATTTTTCCAATGGGCTATGATAATTGTTAAGCTGGGAGGTGGGTACATAGTATCCATCAACTTTTATATATTTTTAATGTAAATTAGAACATACATTTTTAAAAACTCCAAATAGCTAGAATTCATCCTTTTTCTACTTTATGATTGGAATAGGGTGGTAGTAATATTTTTGTTTTTTTCAATCTCATCTCCTTGGGCTGTTCAAGGTAAGGTATTGGAAAAGAAAAAAAACTCAATCAGACATGAGATCCCAAAAGTGTACATATTTGGTTTTCTATCCCAGTGACTTTTTTTAAAATTAGTTTCAGGTGTACAGAACAGTGTAATAGTTAGGTATACATTTACACCCCTCACAAAATGATAACCCCTCCCAGTCTACTATCCCTCTGACATCATATATAGCTGTTATAATTCCATTGACTATATTCCCTATGCTGTACTCCACATCCTGTGAATGCATATATATATATATATATATATANTATATATATATATATATATATATATAGAGAGAGAGAGAGAGAGAGAGAGAGAGAGAGAGAGAGAGAGAGAGATACACATATATTCCGTAATTATAGTTGACATTCAATATTATTCAGCTTCAGCTTCAGTTGTATAGTGCAGTGGTCAGATGTCTACACCATCCATGAAGTGGTCTCCCTAATAAGACAAGTGCCCATCTGACACCCTGTAAAATCTTTACAGCATTATTGATTATATTCCCCCAAATGTCTTTCATATCCCGTGACAATATCCCTTCACCTTCTCTCCCATCCTCACCCGCTTCCCATCTAGCAACCATCATTTTTTTTCCCTTATATCTCTGAGTCTATTTCCGTTTTGTTTGTTCATTCTGTTCTTTAGATTCCACATATAAGTGAGATCATATGGTGTTTGTCTTTCTCCATCTGGCTTATTTCACTTAGCATAATATTCTCTAGGTCAATCCATGTCGTTGCAAATGGTAAGAATTCATTCTTTATGGCCGAGTAATACTCCATTGTATAAATGTACCATAGTTTTTTTATCCAGTCATCTACCTATGGGCGTTTCAGTTGTTTCCATGTCGTGGCTATTGCAAATGGCGCTGCAATAAACATAGGGGTGCATATATTTTTTTGAATTAGTGTTTTGGATTTCTGTGGATAGATACCCTAGAGTGGAATTGCTGGGTCATAAGGTACCGCCATACTATTTTCCACAGTGGCTGCACCAACGTGTACATATTATTTGAATTCTAAGATTTCTCCTGAGAGTTTCCAATCTGATGCTGTCTAAAAAACTTCCTAGAAGTTTAGGTAAGTGTCAATATTTAAGTAGAGCAGCATGGCAAATATAGTATAATTGAAAGGGCAGAGGACTGGGAATCCCAAAGTGGAAGCCAGGGTCTGGTTTTGCCATGCTAAAGAGTCCTTGGGCACATGATTCAACCTTCTTGAGCCTGTTTCTTCAGCTATATAATGAGGACAGTACAGGTTCTCTGCCTACCTCTTTGGGATTTTTTTAAGAGCTATTATTATGATTATTATACATAAGTTCATGAGTTATTCATTTAGTTAGTGTGCATTATCATCATCATCTGTTGAACTAGGAACCCGGAATATACAGCAATAAAAACAATCACATATATAACTTGTTCTCACATAGTTATAGACGAAGGGAATATAAAAAAATACACAGAAACACAAACATACCACTTTGAAGACATTTTTAAATAGTGCAGAGTATGATGTACGAGCTGAATGCATGTGTTGAAGAAAACGGAAAAAATGGTCCATGCAGTTTGTCAAAGGTCTTTAATTAAACTTTCTGTCCATCTTTTTGTAGCCTTACCCTGAACATATTTTCTCTACATAAACTCATTTGGTGTAAGAAACTATATAGCTACTTAAAAATACTTCTTCCACAAGTGGTACATGAATGTATTTTGTTTTTGATAAATAAGCAAATAGATAAAACATTGTAATCCGCCTTTAACTCCCCACCCCTAATCCCAGTCCCCTCCATCTGGTCCCAGATATAACCACTGTTTCCTTTTGGTATCTGTCCTTTCAGACCTTTTCTCTTCCTTTACACATGCATATATTTATCCAGAGAAAATACATAGTGATGCATTTGTATTTCTTTTGTTTTAAACAAATGTTATACTAAATGGAACATTCTGGAACTTGCTTTTTTCACTCAACAGCATGTCCAGGAGAACTTTCCATGATCTGGCTTACTCACTTTAACCTCTGCTTACTGTTCTGTACTGGTTTGTTTCACCATTCTTTTATAGATGGGCAGCGAGGTTGTTTCCAATTCCAAACAATGCCGTGATAGACATCTTTGTAATATCCTATCTAAGCATATATGTGAATATTTTTCTGGTGTAGGTATTGAGAAGTAGAATTGCAAGGTCATAAATTACATACCTTTAAATTTGACTAGTTAATGGCAAACTGTCTTCCCAAGTAAAAGGACACTATTTTTCACACCAGTTTCTTGCCCAGCTCCTCAGAGCCACTTAATTAGGGAAAGATTTCCAGAGGACACTGACAGTGGTCTAGAGTGGACCGATGCTTCTTAAATTAGTTCAGACTATTACCTGGGGATTTTGTCAAAATGCAAATTATGACTCAGTAACTTTGAAATGGGATCTGAAATTCTGTAGTGCTATCAAGCTCCCAGGTGATACTAATACTGCTGATCAGGGATCATACTTCTAGTACCAAGAATCTAGAGAACAGACCTCACTCCAGCTTGTGTCTCCATATTGCCAGGAAGTTAGTGTTTGTATGGGTGTGTCTGTGTCCATTCATTAACTCACGTACACAAGTGTGTTTCCAGAAGAAGCTATATTTTGCCAGAAGAATTTAAACTCTAGCCCTAGGAGACGCACCGTTTAAGGTTAAATCCTGTGAACACTTATGGCAAAATGTTGATGGTTGTTGAAACTGGGTGATGGACGCGTATAGGTTCGTTGTACTATTCTCTCTACTTTTGTAGAAATGCTCATATACAGGGCCGGCCAAGTGGCGCGATGGTTAAGAACTGGCTTGGGACGCCAGAGGGCCCCGGTTCGGATCCCACATATGAGGGC
>NW_017731364.1:3609425-3615052 GCF_001890085.2 Hipposideros armiger | reverse complement strand
GTGAGGCCTTTCATACTGTTCCCTTTGCTAAGCTTATTAGTCTTATGGTTTGCTGTTCCTCATCCATGCCCAGCACGACCTTCCCCGACCTCCCTTTGGTGCACTCCAGCCTGCCTTCTAAGACGTGGCTCATTCTCCCTTTCTCAACCTCTCCAGTCTTCTTGCTTCTCAAGGTCCTGTACATCTCGGCTATAGACCTTACCACTCTGTGACATCTTATCCCATTTGATTGGATGCTGTCTGAGGGTCCAGATTGTGCCTTTTGAGTCTGTAGCTCCATGAGTGTTTATCACCATGTACATGACATACATGGTAAGTGCTCATTAAAACGTTTGTTGAATGAAGGCATTGCAATTCTTAGAACTTTTTTAGAAAACAACACTGGTAATAGTAATCACATCAACAGCTATTGCTTACATGCCCAGTACTGTCCCAAATGCTTTCCGTGTTTATCTCATGTAACAGCGGCACAATCTTTTATGGTCAGTACTGTGATTCTCCTTATTTTACAAATGGTGAAACTGAGGCACAGAGCTTAAGTAACTTCCTAGTTTACCCAAATGATAAGAGGTGGATTTGAATTGAAGGTTTAACCATGACATATACTGAATGTGAGACTTACGTATTTATCTGTGGGCAGGCAAGGCTTTGCCCAGTCGTTATTTGTGAAAGCCACTTTTACTTTCTTAGTTTGTGATTTTGCAGTGTGGAGGCAAACAAAAGGACATTTGAAACCAAGTGAATGTCAATAATATCACATTAAGTGCTATATCTCACGCTCTCTGCTTCCCTCCCGTCTGCCCTGCACCCTCCTCACTCTCCTTAGCTGTGTGAACTGGAATAAGGATGCCGCCACAATTCTTTGCTCTTCTAGAAAGCACATATTCTGGAGTTCCTCTAGAAAACTGTGTTGAGCCCTGTATTAAGGAGAGGTAGAGAGCAGCAGGCAGCTCTCATCCCAGCATATCAAGAGATTTGTTTTTCCACTTAATCAGCAGAGTCAGGACTTCCTGGAAGGAAGGGCCAGAAGTGAGAAAATTCTGACATAGTGAATGGAGCTGAGAAAGTATTAGCCTTTGTGAGATCACTGACATAAGTGTGGTGAACATGGTGGAAGAATGACAAAGGGCTTTTAGAGCACTTGTTTTGAGATCGCTCCGACTGCAAGAAAGTAAGATTGAGCTAACGAATGGCTACAGTATGAAAACCACATTGTAAATACAGGTATTTAAGCCTAAGGGGTTATATTAAGAAATTAAAACAAGAAAGAGAATGTGGCACGAGAAAATGAGGTGATAAAAGAAATTGAAAGACACTGTAGGGATAGGGCCAATTACTCATTTATCCATTTGTGATGATGTTTCTTTCTGCCTTATAAGTAAGTAACCTCCTTGGCTTCTCCCTAACGTGGTTTTCATGTTGGGAATTTAAACCTAACCTAAAGTCTGTTTTGTTTTGTTTTCACTCAGCGATTTAGACATAAACACTGACTTTTAAAGCCACGTATTTGGGGAAATTTTCTACTTAAAAAAATTATCTACTTCAATGTGTCTCCATTTGAATGTGTAATCTGGACTTGAACTTTCTGTAGGAACAATTTATATGTATTTAGCACTTCTGCTTTTTACATTACTTAAAAGTTGAATAGATCATTTTATCTTAGCCAAACACTCAAGTTCTATAGTCTAGATGTTATAATAGTGATTGTTCCCCCTCAATAATGTAGAGAGAAATAGGACTGAACAGTTTTACTAATTAACACACAGAGGAGTTAAATGGCTCAGTTACAGGAGCTGGAACAGCATCTGGGAGGTACAGAGATTTGACCAGCTGCCTTTTCGCAGTTTGTGTGCTCCCTTGGTCCTCAGTGAAGGGATTCTCGGTGTGTTGACATTGTTTGGCGTCCTGGACAGCAGTCACATGTTTTGCTGCTCTTGGGAACCTGATTGGTACCTTAATGGAGGCATCAGGCCTCCTGGAGCGCCTCTTGATTTCCCTCGCTGGCATCATTTAAATCCTGGAGCTTGTGAAGCAGGAACGAGGTCTTCTGCCCATTTGTTAATAGATGGCCTGGCCAGTGACGTTATTGAGAGCAGACATTTGGAAGGATAAAAGAGAAGGAAAGAAAGGGAAATGTAGGGATTATCCCATTATGATGATAATACAGTACACTATATACAAGAGATGTAGTACTAAAGTGTTAATGTGTAAGAGGAAGATGACAACTTTTCAGAGACAGAAGCATGGGAAACAGATATTTGGGAAAGGATGAATTTGAAAATCTTTCAGATACTGTGCGGAAGATGATAAAGACCAAACTCTGCAGGGTTGAATGAACCTTCTCTCTTAAGCACGTAGAATGTATACACTGAATAAAACTCACAATGGAGAAAACTAAAAAGGCTCACTATATTCGTTATTCAGCAAACATTTCTGAGTATCTGCTATGAGCCAGACGCTGTTGTAGGCATTTGGGATAGAACAGCAATCAAAACAGACAAAAATCTCTGCCCTTGTAGAGCAGACAGTTTAGTGGAGGGAAGCATAAAATAAATACCTGAAATGCATGATTTAGAACCTTTTGGCTCCAAGTAAGAGAAACAGAACCAAGCTAGCTTAAGCAAAAGGAATTGCTGTAGGGTGGGGAAGTTCTTGATTGGCTCTGTTTGGGACAGATGTCTGCTCCTGATCAATTAGATATGGCCACAGGGACAGGGTTCCGGGATATAAACANAAAAAAAAAAAAAAGAAAAGAAATGCTCATATACAAATTTTAAAATAAAAGAAGGCTCCTTTGAAATTTGAGTTGCTTCTAAAGATTTTCGTTTGGTACGTGCTACTATGCCTTTCCTAGATTTCCTCTGGTAGGTCATTTGTATTTTATTTTAATTGGTAGTGTATTTTGACTCGTGTGAGTTTTAATGTTAATATATCTATGTATTTTTATAAGTTTAAAAATAACTGTGAAAAGAGCTTTGTTTATATCTGCCTCCCTTAGCAGCTGCAGTCAGATCCCCCTCAGTCTTTCTTATTCAGAGAGGATGCCACAAAATTTGGCAGACACCATGGCTGCAGCACGATAGTGTTTGTGATAGCATGATAGCGCGGCAGGCACTTTAGAGAACCTGTAGGGTCAGAATGCCCGTGTTGATTGATTGGTGGTTACTTGAAAAATGTTGAGAAGGAGTTTGAGTTCTTTTCAGGGTCCAGCAGAAAAAAAATTTCTATGATTAACTAGCTATGTCTGTCAAGGTGTGCTAGATTGGAGAATGATGGCACAAACGCTGTGTAGAGGTTGACCCTAGCTCGGTGAAAGCACTTACTTTATAGTTGAGGAAACGAGGCACAAATAATTTAAAGGATCTGCCTTAGGTTTGTGGTTAGCGGAAGAACTAGTACTGTAATAACTAGGTATCCTGATGCCTAGTCCAGGTCTCTCTCTACCATTCCACCCTAATAATGGGACTCTAACTGTGTAAAGAGCGTTTGCATGTTGAAGCAACTTGTAGAGTAGAAGGAGCTGTTCACTTTTTAATTAGGTGATCTTGGGCAAATCAGTTAATCCTAGGAAGGGGATAGTTTTTTTTGTTTTTGTTTTTAATGGCAGTAACTATCTTTTTGCTTTGGCCACTAGGAAGCTCAGAGCAAAACTAGCAACTCTGGTAGCAACCCCTTTGGCCTGCATAATTGTGTTCTAATTATACGTCCCCCAACCTGCCTCTGTCTTGACCTCCTCATCTAATTCTATATTTCTTGCTCTGATTTATTCATTTCATTTTATTGTATGTATTTACCGTAAGCTGCCTCACATATTTGTGAAACATGGTATATAAATAGAGAACATGGGAATGTTTGAAAAAGCTGTTACTGACAAGACTGACGAGGATGAAAATAGTGTTATAGTCCTGAGAAAATGTTGCTGGCTGTGGCATCTGCTTTCTTTTCTCCCTGGTCCTCTGGTCTCTCTAATCAATCCATCTTAGTCACCTCCCCCTCTGTCTCTGTGGCTTTGGCTGCACCCTAAGCAGTGATGGCTCATCTCTGTCTCCTCCCTCACTTGGATTCACAAAGGCATGTCCATATTTTTCACTTGTTTCTTATCAGACGGCTGGAACATCCGACAGGTATCTCAACTCACCATGTTTAAAACAGAGCTCAGCATCCACTCCCCAAACCTCTTCTGCCTCCATCCCAGTTGCACCACCATCCACCTCACTGCTGCAGTCAGTAACCTGGTGCTCACCTTTTACTTTTTCCTTTCTCTAATCCTCCACATGTCATCAGCAACTAAGATCTGTCACTTTAACTTGTCAATATTTTTTTTTTTTTGGGGGGGTCTATTCTCTCTAACTTTCCTATAAGATCTTTTTAATCTATCCTTGTGCACTTAGCCGTTTTTATTATTGCAGTAATCACCACTCAGCCTCCTTCCCCTTTTACTCCCCCCACTCCAGCCCATCCTTTGTCCTGAAGTCAAGGGTCTGCATTTATCTTCAGGTGAAGTTTCAGTGTTGTGAGGCCTTTCATACTGTTCCCTTTGCTAAGCTTATTAGTCTTATGGTTTGCTGTTCCTCATCCATGCCCAGCACGACCTTCCCCGACCTCCCTTTGGTGCACTCCAGCCTGCCTTCTAAGACGTGGCTCATTCTCCCTTTCTCAACCTCTCCAGTCTTCTTGCTTCTCAAGGTCCTGTACATCTCGGCTATAGACCTTACCACTCTGTGACATCTTATCCCATTTGATTGGATGCTGTCTGAGGGTCCAGATTGTGCCTTTTGAGTCTGTAGCTCCATGAGTGTTTATCACCATGTACATGACATACATGGTAAGTGCTCATTAAAACGTTTGTTGAATGAAGGCATTGCAATTCTTAGAACTTTTTTAGAAAACAACACTGGTAATAGTAATCACATCAACAGCTATTGCTTACATGCCCAGTACTGTCCCAAATGCTTTCCGTGTTTATCTCATGTAACAGCGGCACAATCTTTTACGGTCAGTACTGTGATTCTCCTTATTTTACAAATGGTGAAACTGAGGCACAGAGCTTAAGTAACTTCCTAGTTTACCCAAATGATAAGAGGTGGATTTGAATTGAAGGTTTAACCATGACATATACTGAATGTGAGACTTACGTATTTATCTGTGGGCAGGCAAGGCTTTGCCCAGTCGTTATTTGTGAAAGCCACTTTTACTTTCTTAGTTTGTGATTTTGCAGTGTGGAGGCAAACAAAAGGACATTTGAAACCAAGTGAATGTCAATAGTATCACATTAAGTGCTATATCTCACGCTCTCTGCTTCCCTCCCGTCTGCCCTGCACCCTCCTCACTCTCCTTAGCTGTGTGAACTGGAATAAGGATGCCGCCACAATTCTTTGCTCTTCTAGAAAGCACATATTCTGGAGTTCCTCTAGAAAACTGTGTTGAGCCCTGTATTAAGGAGAGGTAGAGAGCAGCAGGCAGCTCTCATCCCAGCATATCAAGAGATTTGTTTTTCCACTTAATCAGCAGAGTCAGGACTTCCTGGAAGGAAGGGCCAGAAGTGAGAAAATTCTGACATAGTGAATGGAGCTGAGAAAGTATTAGCCTTTGTGAGATCACTGACATAAGTGTGGTGAACATGGTGG
>NW_017731364.1:3606339-3607634 GCF_001890085.2 Hipposideros armiger | reverse complement strand
ATTACCAAGAATGAGTTTTGCAATGCAAATAAGCTCATAGGATTTGAAATGTACCGTCTTAAAAACTCCAAATACAAGACTACTTCATTAAAACTGTAAGTAAATAGAAGGGAAAATGAGAGCAGAAGAAGAAGAGAAAAAGATTGACTGAAATTGTTGAGAAGAGATTTTAGCCAGAACCTGGGTTATCCATCCAGGTCTTTGGAAAGTGGAAAGTTTACCTCCATAAGCAAATGTTTCAGCAGTTTTGAGTAGCAGTCATCCTAAAATGGGTTTCTCACTTTTCTGCTTCTTAACAGAGTATAGTGAACATATTTTAATTGTAATACAGCAATTACCTTAGGCTTTTTTCAAGTTTTTTGTAGGCCTGTTTGTTCCTATTCTAAATGGTCTTAGGCTTCTTTGCTTTTTAGTTTTTGTGATGTTACTTGTATTTTGAAAAGCTTTCCACAATGTCATCTGTTACCAGTCTCTCTCTGCTGCTCTGTGATTGCCTATAGGAGCTCCTTCTCTTTTAATTTATATTTGCTGCTGATTAAGCCACCTACCACTTGGTTATCACAGGTGCCCCCCCCCCTTGTGTGTCACACCCTCAGTAGACATCCCGGTGAGTCTTGAATCTGCTAACTTGCCAGGTTATGCGAACAAGCCACTTAACTTCTCAGTCCCCTCTCTTCTTAATCTGTAACCTTGGAAGAAAGGTACTTTTCTCTACAGGGTCATAAACCAAAGGAGTAAATGAAATATTTGCGAAAATACTTTGCAGTATATAAAGTACTCTGCAAATGTAAACCACTACTACTTCCCACACCAACATGACAGTCTCTGTTCTCTGGTTTTGCCTCTCTTACCACATCCCATTTTCCCTGAGAGAACTAGAGAGTTTCCTGTAAATTACTAGATGTGTTCCCAGGGGTTGGCTGGTCCTACTTGACCAGTCCTGAATCCTAACTCTGTGGGTGTGCTCTTGCAGAACAAAGATATAAGCTTCATTTTCTGATGTTAATTATACACCCACCACCACATCCCTTCTTATGAGACATGGATTCTCTTGGCATTTGAGCCTGAGAGGGAGACAGTCTCCCTATTCTACTTACTAAGGGATGTGGAGAAGAGACTCATTTCCCTTCTGGGCAAAGCTGGACCTTATGCAGTTTGTGTGGGCCTCTAGTCCACTGGGGCCGAACTTTGAAGGGGGGAGGGGGAATGTAGTGGCTGCTGCTGTAGGCACTGGGCACTTTGTTAGAGATGAAATATGAAATAATGGCTTGTCCACCCTTAGTTGGTGGTTTTTG
>NW_017731364.1:3601941-3605074 GCF_001890085.2 Hipposideros armiger | reverse complement strand
TGTCACTGGCCCTCGTATGTGGGATCCGAACCGGGGCTCTCTGGGGTCCCAAGCCAGCTCTTAACCATCGCGCCACTCGGCCGGCCCTGAGCATATTGTTTTTCTTGTTCATAAATGATGAAGGTATACGTAAGAACTGTGGATTTGGCGTTTGTCCACTTTTCAGATTTTTTTTTAGGATAACTTCTTAGAAGTGGAATTACTGAGTCAAAGAGTATATGTATTAGGACACTTGCTAATTATTGCCAAGTTGCTTTCCAAAAAGATTGTACTAGTATATACTGGCTCCAGCAGTGTATGAAAGTATTTTTTTTTCACTGTAACACTCTGCATAATTGGATTCCTCATTTCAACAACCCTATTTTGATTATATATAAAAATTTTTCATAGGTAGAGGATATGTTGATATATATTTCTCAAAATGTATTACTATCCTGGCGAGATATTATATTAGAAAATGGTTCAGTGGTTCAGTAAATTTTTCAAATATTGCAGACTTGTCCCTTTCTTGGAGATTTATGATGCTCACATGCATATTAAGGTTCTGAGAAGTCCTGCAAGAAAGAAATGTTTAACTCAAGGTTTCCCAATTTGTTTAATTACAGAATCCCCTTTTAATGATAACATCTGGTAATATTTTATGGAAACAGTGTTGTATTTTGGAAGATGGTGATGTTGGTGGGAAGTTATTCCAGAAATTTTTAGGGACAACTATAGTATTATATGGATTTCATCTGAACTTAAGTTGTATCAGTTCATGATCTTGGTTCTGGAAAACAACACATAGGAGCTCGATTAAGCATAAACGAATGTATTGAGGTATATAGATAGAGTGCAGAATTGTTAGGCAGCCTAAAAAAATGGACTCCAGGTTGAGCTTCCAGAAATTCCATAGAACTGGTCGGCCAGCGGAGCTGCTGCCTCTTCCACCATCAGGAAGCTTCCACTAGAGCTGCCTCTGCCAGGGCGGGAAACCAGAGTCCACATTATGTGTCTCTCCTGGAGCAGGAAGTGGGGCTGGGAAGTGTAGTGTTTTGTTTCCTATTTTAGGAAGGAGGGATTTTTACACTATGCTGAACTCTAACATATGGAGAAAATGTTTAAAAGAGCTGGTAGCCACAGTTGGCAGACCTCCAAGAGGGAAGAGTTGTGTGATGTGACCATCTCTGGATGTAGGTCAGAAAATTGTAGTCTAACCCTAGCCTAGCCACTTAGCAACAACATGACCTCGGGCATATCCATTTTCAAACTTCTGGGTCCCCAGCTCTAAAGAGGGGATAATAATTCCTGCTTATCCAACTCACAGGAGTGGAGTAAAGATAAAAGTATTGAATGTGAATGTACCTGGAAAAACTATAAAGTATGAAACAAGTGAGTGATATTTTCACACCCCAGATATGTCTCCAAAGGTTGACAAACTTTTATGTAAAGGGCCAGATAGTAACATTTTTGTCTTTGTAGGCCATACAGCCTCTTTCATTCCTACTTAATTCTCTGCAAAAGCAGCCATAGGTAATAGTAAATGAGTGAGCATGGCTGTATTCCAATAAAATATTATTTATGGACATTGAAATTTGAATTTCATATTTTTTTTACATATTGTAGAATAGCATTCTTCTTTTGTTTTTTTCCCCAACCATTTAAAAAGTGAAGAACATTCTAGCAGGCTGTGCGAGAACAGGTGGCAGGCTTGATTTGGCCTATGGGCGGTAGTTTGCTAACTCCTATTGTAGAATGTTTACACTTCAAATATTTAAAAATTAGAGTTGCTTTGCCTTCATGTAGTAGCAGATTTAATTCCACTAATTACATTAATGTAGTAGCCATGTGTAGAACATGGACTACATTTAGGTGAATGCTCTGTAAAGGCGACTTCGCTACCCAGCCAGGAGGTTCTTAGAACCTCTTTCCCGAGTTCTTCTCTGCCTTTGGTTTTGGGAAAAGGGATAAGGCACTCAAGAACTTCTTTTATGGAAAAAACTAAAGCTGCATTTGGTGCCATTCCCCTTCCCTGCCCAGAACCCATGCTCCTTATACCCACCCTGTTCCCTCTTTTGTAATGTTCTGTATTTAGGGTTGCAGCTTTGCTGCCTTGCGGACCCGTTTTTCTCAAAACCTTTGTTGCCACTGTAGGCTTATTATCCCATTGAAAAAACGGAACCAGAGTGTTTCCCTTGCCCTCAAATCTCTTAGAGGTTCCTTCAGTCAACAAAAGCCTAATGTCAGTTTTAAATACATCAACTGAGGTAAACTGTACACTGTACAATAGTTACAGTGGTATGCTTCTGCACACGACATCTAGAGATGGAGAGCAGAGAGATGGCGGTGGAGTGAACATGAAGCATGAGGAGATGTGGGAGCAAGAGGGAAAAGGAGTGGTCAGAGTTTGAGAGTGGGAGGAGGTGTGTTTGTCATCCTGGGTGCACCTGGCGCTTGGTGAATCGGAAGGCTGCAGGTCACCTGTGAAGAAGGACAGAGCATCCCATGCATATACATGTGTCGGTATGAGCCTCGCTGCCTCAGCTGCCGCCACATAGCCAAACCCTGGGGTTTTCTGATTCAAAGAGACTATATTTAATTTTGCTTTGCCTGTATCCCTTTTATTTGCTCTTTACTAAATATAGCTCGATGGGAGGGAGGGGGAGAAAACAGTGTGTAGAGCAGAAGTTGAAACACACCAGAGCTTTGGTGGCTTTGGGACAGAAAAATAAAACTTTAAACCTGCTTTCTATTTTGAGGCCATCACAAGATGTTTTGTGCTCATGTTCATTCCCAAGTCATAAACGGGTAGGAGGGGCCGGGAATTAAGTTATCTCTTGAAAAATATTAATTTGAAATTGAGTTAAAATTAGCAAAAGGAAGAAGGGGGAGGAATTGGACTCAGCCTATTTGGAAGCAAAATAATAAACACCTCATGGGGATAGAAGAGGCGTGCAGATTTTCTTCCAGTTTTTGGCCTCTGCTCCGCACAGAGCCCCATTGTCTCCACAGAGTGGGCAAGGCTGCGTGCTGTGAACGGACTTGGCCAGGAAAGCCTGACAGGTCAAACTCTTCTTGAGGCTGTGATCTCGGGCAACATGATTTCTGACTAATAGGCAGTAGCTGTCATACCATGAGCTGTTTTATCGTAATG
>NW_017731364.1:3593432-3597761 GCF_001890085.2 Hipposideros armiger | reverse complement strand
TTAGAGGAAAAAGGGGAAGGCCCCTGTGAGGGAATCTTATTCCAAGTGTCAGGTACCCCAAGTACCTTCCCAGGGCAATTCTTACCTTGGTTGGTGGGCTGGGAGCATACCCACAAATAATTTTGAAACGGTGTGAGAGTGGAGGAAGAATGTCCAGAAAAGGCAAAATCTAGAGAAACAGAAAGCAGACTGGTGGTTTCCAGGGGCTGGAGAAGAGGAGATGGGGAGTAAGTGCTAATGTGTATGGGTTTTTTTGGGTGGGGTGGGGTGGGGTGGAAGTGTTCTAAAGTTAGGGAGTAGTAATGGTTGCATAACCTTGTGGATATACTAAAAACCATTGAATTATATATTATAAATGGGTGAATTTTATGGTATGTGAAGTATATGTGAATAAAAATGTTAAAAGAATTTAAAATCATAATTATAAAAGATAGTAAAAGAACATGCTGGAAAAACTCATGAGTCTAAGATTCATGTCTCTCACAAGATGCACACTTCTCAGGATCAGTGTCACAGCTGAGGTACTGCTTTCAGGGGGATTGGATCATACTCGGTAGAAATTGGACTCCGCAATCGCTAGGTTTCTTTCCATTGTGAATGTTTAATTTTTGACCACTGTGAAAAGATGATGAAGTTATGAGATGATTGGGACATATATGAACCACTGACAGCATATTTGATAAGGTAAATGAATTACTTTTCATTGTTCATGTATGATAATGGCATTGTGATGATTTTTTTAAAAAGTCTTATCTTTTAGAGATACATACTGAAGTATTTCTAAATAAAATGTTACAATACCTGAGTTGAGCTTGAAAATAATACAGTGGATAGGGTATAAATGAAACAAGATTGGCCGTATGTTGATTACTGTTAAAGCTGGGTTTGTGACACCATCTTTCTACTTTTATGTCAGTTTGAACATTTCATGATAAAGTGTTAAAACAGATTTTTATCTTTGTTAACTACAAAAAAAAAAAAAAAGATCTAGCAACATAGCCAGGGTTCTTGCTCTTGAGAAATGCTATTTGCAGCACTTGTCTCGTTTGCTGATTTATGGGTGACTTCTGAAACAGTGGAAGCCTGGCTACTGGCTCTGAGTCACACGTAGAAGTAAGCCTGAAATTCTAGTAGGGTCATCCACAGCTTCTTCAGCCTTCCCTACGCTGCTCAGATGCCGCCGCATGGGGTTATGGAAGGAATAGTTGTCACTCTTCAGGAAGGCGGAGGGGAATGCTCATCTCTTTTCTCTTAAGACTGATTTTAGCCTTTACATTTCTTTGTCTCCTTATTCTTCCTGCTCTTCAGTGGGATGTGAGTGCTCAAGTACTTAAATTTAATATCTTCTTGGGAGGAGAGCTAATTTTTTTAGCAAGATGATAAAGAATAGCCTGTATCCTTGACTTCCTACGTGAACCTGCGACCCACACAACTGAAACATGCTCACACACACTCCTCAGACTGTGGAGAAGAGGGGGTAATGTTGACAGTGGCACATGTTTGCGAGTGAATGGCAGCTTCTCTTTCAGTATTTTTTTTCAGGTACTCTTTGTTGTCAGGAGAGATTGAACCTTGGGCATTTGTATTTCCTTCTCTGATCCTGGAGATTGAAGTTCTTATTCATAGCAACATTTATTACGTGGCTAACCCAGGTGTTACATTACACTGGATGTACAGGTTCATTGTAACTGAAATTCATTCTTATGTTCAGCAAACATTTGTGTGTCTATATGCTAGGTGTGTCCTCTTTACAGTGGCCTGCACGGGAGCTGAATCCTTTACACTAGTTCCAGGTTCCCCACATTGCCTTCCTGAAAGATCCACCTTTGGTTTTTGGAACAGTAATGGCTTTTTAGGAGTTTACAAGCTGTTCACCTTAAAATACAATGGGTGAAAGTACTTTAAAGTGCAGTCAAATGTTCTGCCCTGACCTGTGTCCCAAAAGCACCAGGTGACTGAGACATGAGAGTAGTTGAAGATGAGTGTTTTGCTTCATAAATGCTTTGGGGAAGTGATGCTGTTGATGTCAGTGAAGACAACTGAATCCCCCCATTACTTTGACTTCAACGACAGACACAGAGTTCCAGGGCGTAAGGTAGTTTCCTTTCTGTTCATCTTACTTCTCTCACTAAGTCGGAGTCTCCCTTGAGCTTGTCTTGTCTGATGTGCAGTCGTGCTAATTAAGCACTGTGCCCAGCCCTGCAGGTGCTACTGCCTGCTCTTCTCCTCCTTCAACCGTAGCAACAACTTACCACCTATTAACAGCTTCCTGTACCACGGACTTTGCACGCATCGCCTCATTTAATCCTCAGCAACCCTGCGAAGTAAGTGGACCTATCTCTGTTTCACAGAGAAGAAAACCAAAGCTGAACAAGGTTGGCTGTCTTTTCACATAACTGGTTAGTGATAAATCTAGGAATCAAACCCAGGTTTTCTTAGTTCCAAAGCCTGTGCTTTTCCCAGTGAAGTGTGTTGCCTCTTGTTGGTGTTTGGTAAATATTTGCTGAATTGATGCATATTTTGGATACTCGACAGTGCTTTTGCCTGTCTCCTAAATTTTTATGAGATAAAATGGTTCCGAATCCATAAGGAGTATCAAAGGCATTATGTGAGTGGTAATCTTTGACCAAAACCATGTTTTGTTGCCTAGACAGATGAAGGCAAAGACCTGTACCATCTCCTGTTGCCATGCACAAGTGTGCCTTTTGCTGGTGTCTCAGGGTCTCACTAAGTACTCTCAGTGCTTAAGGCAAACTGCTCACTTTCTCTATGGGAAAGGCAATTAATTGTTCTTGGTTAAGGGGCCAGTTAGTCCAGTTGGTTTGGGAGTATAGTGTTAATACAGGTTAGCCTCTTCAGATATGAGCCAGTTAGCTTGGATACATCAACAGCTGCTGTCACAGGCAGGCCAGGGTGTGTATGTGTGGACAGATTGGATCTATAAGCACTAATCAAGAAATAATCAGCAAACATTTACTGAGCATTTGCCACATGCCTGACACTGTGCTAGGAGTACTGAAGGATTTAGGAAAGAAAAAAAAAGACGTGTGAGATAAACCTCTCAAAGGTTTACACCTAGATGGTGTAGATATGACTCAGAGAGAGGAAAAATATAAAAAACAGGAGGCACGTTTGTGGTTTGTTTCCCCCTACCCCCCATCTTTTTATACTCAGCAGTTGCATTAGTTCCTGGCACTTCATTAGAACGTGATAAGTTTTTAAAAAAAAACTTTATTGGGGAACAATGTATTTTTTCCAGGACCCATTAGCTCCCAAGTCAAGTTGTTGTCCTTCAATCTTAGTTGTGGAGGGTGCAGCTCAGCTCCAAGTCTAGTCACCGTTTTCAATCGAGTTGTGAGGGGTGCTATCCCATGCAGGAGTCGAACAGGCAACCTTGTTAAGAGCACACACTCTAACCAACTGAACCATCCGGCTGCCTGATAAGTATTTTTTTTTTGAAGATTTTATTGGGGAATTGGGGGANTCTTTTGAGGCCTTGGTTTCTCTATCTGTAAAATGGACCTGAGAGCAAATCAAGGAATGGCCCTAAAACTGAATGCCTTTGTTTGGTCATTGTGTTCACATTTAAGAGTTACAGGTTCTTTAGAAATGTTTGCTGTCTCTTCGTAGCTATTTTTGTGGATTTGACCTTTTAAAGATGCTTACTGATTTATCAGAAGCCTCAAAATGAAAGTGTGATGCTCTGCCACTAGGGGGCAATGCTGCCTTAGTCACATGATCTGAACCTACAAATTGTGAATTTGAAGCTCCCTTCAATCCTCCACTTAAAATTTCTGTTCCTTTATGTATGTTAAATATATACAAAAATATAATAAGTAACTGCATTTAAGTAATACTAAATGGTCTTTTAAAAAGTATTTAAATTAACTTGGAACAATAAATATGTAACATATAGTTATCGTCGTCTTGGTATTTACCAAGTTAACCTGAATCCTGGAGTAAAAAAATCTGTCCCAAAGGTTTGTAGTTTGTCATCAGACTTTAGGTTAGCTCATCATCATAGCACCTCTAACTACATGCCTATGTCACCCAGGCTTCTTCACCCTCCTTTATTTATGCTGTGTGTCTGGCCTAGGATGTTTTAATTAACAGTAGAGATATTCTTGGGAAAGTTTTCAACTTTCCTTCTTCCTTTTTCTGCAGAAGGTAAAGTGCTAAATAAACGTATATATAGCATGATGATGCCACTAAGAGCATAAAAGCGACTTTGTTTCTCTTCCCTAGGTCAAAGGGAAGTCCTTTTTCTATCACCTGAGTAGAAAGATGAAGTAGCCCTCTTTTGTATTTTTCTCAGGTCTGAGCATATTG
>NW_017731364.1:3586100-3589997 GCF_001890085.2 Hipposideros armiger | reverse complement strand
ACAGGTCAAACTCTTCTTGAGGCTGTGATCTCGGGCAACATGATTTCTGACTAATAGGCAGTAGCTGTCATACCATGAGCTGTTTTATCGTAATGTAATTATCACATACTAGATGCTGTAATTGCCTATTTTTAGGTAGTTCCCTCCTGGGAACTGTGCTTGGTGAGGACGGTCTCTAGGAAAGCTTTCTCCATTCCTAGGAAACAGTCCCCCTTCCTGAGATAAGACTTCTCTTCCTGGAAACGCACTGCTGCTTTGCAGATCAGCCTCTCCAGAGTCTCTGTCAAGGTCTTCCAGCTTTGCTGGCCGTTATCAGGAGGGCTGACCCCTAGGCTTTGCCTTTCCCCCCTTAGGTGCCGCTTGCCCCTCAGGACATATGTGTGGGTCTGCCCTAAATAGCCAGACTCTCTTCTGACTCGTGCAGGTGCAGAAACACAAGCAGGAGAAGCTGTGAGTGTGTGTGAGTAGGCCTCAGCTGGTCACTTCCATTCCCAGGAACTCCACTCTGTGCTTGGGCCGTCTTGTAACCCAGCCTTCCTAAATCATAGCCCTGCTCATGTCACATTCCTCCTAAAAAATCTTCTATAACTATATAATAGAAGCTTGAAAGGAAATGTGCCGAAATATGAACCGTGGTTTGCTCCTGCTGATGAGCTACTTCATAACTTTTATTTACTTTATGGTTTTTAATCTTCTCCAATTATTTTGACAATAGATATACAGTACTATTTTTTGAGAAAATGTTATTTTTGTAATAACAATGCCATTTAAAAACCTTCAGTGTGTCCCAGTTGCTGATTACAAATCCCTGTCCCCCACCCCTGACATCCCAGGCCTTTGCGATATTGCCCAAATCTCTCCAGCCTTACCTCCTCCTCTCTGCCCTGCACTCCAAGTTATAGCAGATACATTTGGTGCTTTGTCTTTGTGTATGCCCCTCTCTATCAATTTCTCATTCTCTAGACTGATTTCACCTTCTTAGAGAATATTTTTTGTCACATGCTCCTTGTAAAAGACTTGGAAAAACATAGACAAATACAAATAACAATATCCTTAATCCCACTTCCTAGAGATAACCTTGGTTAACATTTTGATATATGCCTTTCAGAAATATTTCTGTGCTCTGCAACTGAGAACGGTCAGCATATTTTAGATGTCTGTTACAGACTTTGTATTCTAACTTGTGTTGTTACTCATACCTGTCTTATCTCCATTCTGTATTTTAAGTTCCTTGACTGAAGGTCTAGCTACAAGAGTGAGTTTTCATCTTTCCAGCCTCCAGGGGCTTTGAGCATAGTGACTTTCACATAATAAGCAGTCCAAAATCATCTAATAAACAAGGCCACGTAGCTTAAGCACAAGCCATAGTAACAAACACAAACGTGATGGTTACATTATTAATATAATGCTGAATATTACCATAAATACAAACTCACAGGAAAAATAAAAAAATATTGAGGTGTATCTGGAATGGGTAAATGACTAAGGTCTTACCTAAGGTAGGACAGTTTTGGTATATTACATGGAGGAAATATAACCTTGAAAAAAGGAAAAGCTTATTTGAGGCATCTGTATAGACCAGGGGTTGGCAAACTTTTGAGACGGAAGAGCCGCCAGGTGTCAGTAAACTGCGGCTCTTTGGGTCCATACTTGTGGCTCTGAAGTAAAATTGAAAATGAAAATGAAACTATTGTAGTTTCACTTATAATATTACTTTAAATTTTCCTTATTTGTAAAAATATATTTATGGCTCTTGAATAATTTTTAAATTGTTGTGAGGGACAGGATTGGCTCTTCCAGGGGTCGGCAAACTTTTGAGATGGAACGTACCCAAAGAACCGCCTGCATGTGGCTCGCGAGCCACAGTTTGCCGACGCCTGGTATAGACCACTGACTCTCAACTCTGGCCCATGTTGGAATCACTGGGGAGCTTTTTAAAAATACCAGTGCCTGGGCTCAATCCCAGAGCAGTTAAATTAGAATCTTGGGTGGTGGCAGTGGGGGGTTAACTGTCTGAAAAAGCTGATTTTAATGTGCAAGCTGGGTTGAGAACCACATCTAGGAAGAGAAATCTTCCTTAAAAATAAAAAAAAAAGGTAAATGTCTTGCTATGACATTGTTGGAGAAACCAAGAGGTTTTCATTTTGAGGATGGGAGCTTTCTGGTGGTGAGAAGAGCTGATGACCATCATTCTGTGTTCTGTGTGCTTGAAAGCACTTGGGTAAGATTCCTCTCTTAGCTTTTATTAAGAAAATAGCTTTCGTGCATCTCAGATTGCCCATTTTGCTCCCCTCCCAAAGGCCACTGTCTTAGAGCAGTAACTGAGACAGAATACAACCCATACAAGTTATGTTACTACATTCACCTCTCTTATTATATTGAAGCTTTTTTCCCCAGGGATTTGGCGCCTATTCAAATACTATCCAAAATATGCTTACAGTCCACATTTGTGTCCGTTTTTCACATATTAAAACCAAATACCCTCCGCCCCCAACAAAACAGAACAGACAACGAGAAGTGAATTTTTCTTGTGCAAGCTTTTCGAAAACCACAAAGCAGGGTGGAGTATCTAGTACAGTTTACCATATGGAAAAGGAAACCCCGTCCCCTTGCTCTAGCTGTCAAGTAGCCATGCACCCTGGAATAACACACTTTCCACTGTTTGCCCCTTGGATTTAATACAGGAAATGTTATTTTGCTAAGTTGTGTTTTCATGTTCTGAAACATGCTTGCATGTTGTCATACAGTAGTGTTTAAATCCAAACCAAAGTGATTTTGTTGCAATGGAAATATTTCAATTAATGTTTATGGTTAAAACATCTAAACAAAACTTGGGTCGTCGACATTCGTTGATTAATCATTGCATTCCTGGGTTCAGGAAGAGTTTTGTTGAACTCTATCAAGAGAAGGATTAATGTCCTCTGCCTGTGAGGTCCTTTCAGACAACGTTTCCTTGGGAAAGCCTGGGTTTTAATGTTACTTGGTACAGGATATTTTTCTTTTGGCAAGAGCAAAACAGCCAACACCACCAAGTAAAATGTGCTAAAGAGCAAGCACTTGGAATGGGGAAAGTATGTCACACGTCTAGCAATAAAGCTGCAGCTCTTGTTCTCTGAGTTTTTGTTCTCTGATGTGTACACACACACACACCCCTCCCCCTTCCAGGAAGTGCAGTAACATGTTACTGAGGTGCCAGCCCAGGATCCCAGAGTGTACCTGCCACATCTCTTCTTTCTCATTACTTCCCCTGACCACCCAACCCTGTTATGTTTACTTCTCTAAACCACTGAACGATCAACTTTTTCTTCACAGATTCTGCTCCCACACATACACGTCTTTTTTGTGTGGAGTGAACATCACATAGCCTAACTCAAGCCACGTTTTCTGCATTCGTATCCCTTAGGAAGAGTCATAGGACCATATTTTTGGAAATACCAGCCTAAGCATCCATCATCAAAAAGAAAATAATCATGGTCCAAATGGGAGAGATTGTCCTAGGCTTTAAAGACGTGATAGGATAGTACCAGAATGTCTGGAGAAAAATGTTATGTATTTAAACCTTTTCTTGTTCCAAAAAAGTTTTTGAGATAAAGCACAAAAATTCTTGAAATATAAAGGAAAAAAAATGAACAAACAAAAGGAAAATTAAGGTAGAACACTAAAGTGAGGACAGAAGGAAAGTTTGGTCAGAGAAATGTATATGTGATAATATGCTACGTGGTTATAAAAGTTGGGCCACAAATTCAACCCTGAACTTTCCAACAACTAAAGCAAAAGAGACAGCTGATCCTCTGCTCCCAAATTAGAGGAAAAAGGGGAAGGCCCCTGTGAGGGAATCTTATTCCAAGTGTCAGGTACCCCAAGTACCTTCCCAGGGCAATTCTTACCTTGGTTGGT
>NW_017731364.1:3511244-3582605 GCF_001890085.2 Hipposideros armiger | reverse complement strand
GGGTGAGGCAGATCAGTCACAGGCCTCTGGACGGCCGCTCACTGCAGCTCTTGGCAGCTCACACCAGCTGCTGGCCGCTCATGCTGGCTGCCAGCCACACGGTAGCTTATGGCAGCCCACTGCAGCAGGGGCTGCAGCCTATGCTGTCGCTGGCGACTCAGGCAGCCCAGCTCCAGGTCAAACTGTTGTTCACCATCTTAGCTGTAGAGGGCAGTGACACTGGCCCTCATGTGGAATCCGAACCGGGGCCCTGTTGCTCAGAGCTGGTGTCCCAAGCCAGCTCTTAACCAACGGGCCACTTGGCCGGCCCCTGATAAGTATTTTTTGAATGAATAAGAATGTACAGAAGAGAAATTAGTAGCTTTTTTGATAGCTTCCTAGAAATACAGTAATACTGGTTTGTGAGCATAATTCATTCTGGAAACAAACTGCTCATTGCAAGACATTGCTTGTTTACCAAGTTAAAATGTATTAGACATGCTTGCTCGTCTCGCGGAACCACTCGCAAACCAAGTGACTCACAATCCAAGCTTTTGCTGTAGTTGAATTTGAACTGGACACTCAAGTATGAATAAAATTCAGGGACGAGGAGGAGAGTGTGAAGTTGGGAAGGACATTCCAAATGCAGGAAGTAGTTTGGAAATATTAAATGTGCCTTAGGAATAGAAGAGACCAGTTTTGCTAGGCCAGAGATATGGCTGGAGCCATGGAGTATCTTGAGTGCTGTGCAAAAACATTGAGATTTTATTCTGTAGCCACCTGAGTTTCTGATGAGCAGAGAGGCATGATGGAATGGTGGTTGTGGATGGAATGGACTGGTGGGTGGGGAGGCCAGTTAAGAGGCTATAGATATGTTTAAGGGTTTGGGTAATAAGGACTTGAACTAGGATATTGGCTAAGGAAGCTGAAAGAAAAATGCAGGTGGAAGAGATATTGTGAAGAGAGAAGAAACAGGATGCAGTGAGTTAGTGACTGGGTATGTAGGTCTAACGAAGGTAAGGAAGAGGAATTATATAAGATGGCCAGTGATCTTGAACTGGGGATCTTGAGATAAAAATGATGCTTTTTTTATTATTAGGCTTTATTAAGTATAATATGGAAATCTGAAGAGGGAGGTGGATTTGAGGAGATAAAGTTTTAAATTTGAGGCACTGGGATATGAAGAGGAAATGTCTGCTTAGCAGTAGGAGAGGATGGCTGTGCTCTGCTGGCCTTATTGGTTTGGGCAGTTGCCTTGTCTGCATGTTTCACAGTGGCAGACCCTTGGATCCCCCACGGATGACTTCTTATGTGAAGGGATAAATAATTTTTTGCAGGAGATATATGAGTTGATTCTGTCTAGATACTATATATATATATAATCTTCTGCATCTTTCCTAGTAATATTGGTCCTCCCAAGATGGGAAGGAATACATATGCTTTGAAGCAATTAGTGAGAAATGAGAAACAGAAGGCACAAACTTGGAGGGGCTGAGTAGAGGGGGCAGACGGTCCTTTTTGAGTAGAGTGCACCCCTGCAGGTACTTGACAGTACTTGGAAGTGGTATCAGTGCTGGGTGTGTAGGTCACGACTGTATGTGCTTCCTGAGGTGAATGCTTAGTGTTGGAAGGGTGATTTGTAAACCTAACGACCATCGGTTTTATGAGACCACTTTGTGTAAACAGAGAGTTGGACTTTTCTTCACACTGGGTCTTTGATTCTTTAACAGCATTAACTAATTAAACTGTACAGTGTAAGGCTGAGATTTGTCTTTCCCCACCACTCTCAGGTCCCTGCACTTGCCCCATAGTGATTACAGAATTGAAGCATAGTAAACGTTGGGTTGTCGGAAAAGTCATGATGCATTTTTGCAACATAGAAAAACATAGAAAATTACGTCATGACTTTTCCAACAACCTAATAGTATAGCTTATGTAAGCCTTAATTATCCCTCTTCTTTATTTAAATGTTCTGCCTATCTTTAGACTCTGGGGGAAATGTATATAATGTATATTCTGATTTAATTCAATTTCATTGACAAAATTACATTTCTCATTAAAACAGAGAGTGGGGGAAAATGTTTCCACTACACTGGAGTGCAAAAGGGAAGGAGTTTGTGTACCGCCTGCTCTCCAAAGTTAGAATGTCCAGAAATTGAACAGAAGTAATTTTTTTTTTTAATTTTATTGGGGAATTGGAGGAGGGGAACAGACAAGTTGCTGTCCTTTTGTTCTTCAGTCTTGTCCTTCAATCACTATGGAGGACATTGCTTCACTGGCCCATGTTGGTATTGTGATCATTGCGCTCTTCCTGGGTGAGGCATATTGGTTGCTGGCCTCTGGACGGTCGCTTACAGCGGCTCTTGGCAGCTCACGCCAGCTGCTGGCCGCTCATGCTGGCTGCCGGCTCTCACAGTAGCTTATGGCAGCCCACTGAAGCAGGGGCTGCAGCCTACGCTATTGCCGGCGACTCACAGCATCCCAGCTCCAGGTCGAGCTGTTGTTCACCATCTTAGCTGTAGGGGGCAGCGTCACTGGCCCTCATGTGGGATCCGAACTGGGGCCCTGCTGCTCAGAGCTGGCGTCCCAAGCCAGCTCTTAACCAATGCGCCACTTGGCCAGCCCAACAGAAGTATTTTTTAATTAATTAATTTAAACGTTTTTCTCTAATTACAAAACTTAGTCTGCAAGTGTTTTGGTTAGTATTCCTTTAGCTTGATCAATCCAACAGTTCTATTCTTGCACATGTCCTAGTGATGGAGAATAGCAGTTGTAAATACACCTGTTCATTCTGCTGGATCCTACATACACACAGCACGTGTGAGAGAGAAAAGGCTCCAAGGGGTTAAGTAAGTTATTGCCCAACCATGACATGAAACCCAACGTGGAAAGCTAAGTGAAGTGGTCCCCTTACCACTTACCATCAACTAGGAACTTTGTTAGAAATGCAGATTCTCAGCCCCCCCCCCCCCGCCAGATCTATTGTATCAGAAACTCTGAAAGTGGAACCTGCAACCTATGTGTTAACAAGTCCTCCAAGGGATTCAGATGCAGGATAAGGTTTGAAACAGTTAGGATATCATCTCCACTTTTGAAGAGTTTATACTCACATATTAAATCAGTAAGAGGGAGAAAAGTCAAGATGCCTTCGTTGGTTTTGGTGTGCTTTTTATTTTTAAGACTTTTATTCAAATATAGCTAACATACAATATGATATTAGTTTCAGGTATACACCATAGTTATTCAACGTTTATATATCTAAAGAAGTGATCACCATAAGTCCAGCAACCATCTGACATGGTACCATGTTATCACAATATTACTGACTATATTCCCCATGCCGTACATTACATCCCCATGACTGACTTGTTTTATACCTGGAAATTTAAACCTTTTGATCCCCTTCACCTATTTCCCCCTTTTTAAAATTTTCAATTACAGTTGATATTCTGTATTACTTTATATTAATTTGAGGTGTACAGCATAGTCGTTAGACATTTATGTATTTAAGAAGTGATCCCCCAACTAGTCTAGTACCCACCTGGCAATATGCATATTATTACCATATTATTGACTATATTCCCTATGCTTTAGTTTACATTTCCATTACTGTTGTAACTACCAATTTGTAGTTCTTAATCCCTTTATCTTTTTCACCCTTCCCCCCAACCCACGTTTCATCTGTCACCCTGATAAATCTTGTACCCATCTGACACCATATATAGTTATAACAATATTATTGACCTTATTTCTTATGCCATACACGGCATCTCCATGACTACTGTGTAACAACCAATTTGTACTTCTTAATCCCTTCTGCCTTTTCACCCATCCTCCCAAGCCCCCTCCCATCTGGCAACCATCAAAATGTTTTCTGTATCTATGAGTCTGTTTCTGTTTGTTTTGTTCTTTAGATTTCACATATAAGCAAAATCACATTGCACCTGTCTTTCTCTGTCTGACATACTCCGGAGATTCAGCACAGTTACCTCCAGGTCCATCCATGCTGCTGCAGATGGCAAGAACCCCTTCCCTTCCATGGCCAAGCAATATTCCATTGTGAATACGTACCACCTACTCTTTATCCATGCATCCATTGACGGAGATACAGGCTGCCTCCACATCTTGGCCGTTGTAAACAATGCTGCAATGAACATATATGGATGCACACTTGTCCTCAAAGTAGCATTTTGGGTTTCTTTGGATAAATACCCAGAGTGGGCTTACTGGATTTTTCTGTGTCTCTTGTTACAGCCTTTGTTTTAACATCGATTTTTGTCTGGTATAAGTATGAATATGCCAGCTTTCGTTTTTTTTTCTTTTGGTTTCCATTTTCATGAAATATCTTTTTCCATCCCTTTACCTTTAGGTCTGCATGTGTCTTTCAGTCTGAAGTGAGTCTCTTGTGGCAGCATATGTAAGGATCTTGTTTTCTTATCCATTCACCCACCCTGTGTTTTTGAGCAGAGCATTTAATTCATTTACATTGAAAGTAATTCTTGACAGGTATGTAGTTATTGCCATTTTATTATTCATATTTTAACCTTTTTTTTTTTCATCTTAAAGAAGTCCCTCTAAGATTCCTTGTAGTTTGGCTTAGTGGTGATGAACTCGTTTAGCTTTTTCTTATCTTGAAAACTCTTTATCTGTCCTTTGATTCTAAATGATAGCCCTGCTGGGTAGAGGAGTCTTGGTTGTAGGTTCTTGCTTTTCATCATTTTCAATATTTCCTGCCAATCCTTTCTGGCCTGCAAAGTTTCTGTTGAGGAATCAACTGATCGTCTAATGGGAGCTCCCTTGTAGGTAACTAACTGCTTTTCTCTTGCTGCTTTTAAGATTCTCTCTTTGTCTTTAACCTTTGGCATTTTAATTATGGTATGTCTTGGTGTGGGCCTGATTGGGTTCATCTTGTTTGGGACTCTGTGCCTCCTGGGCTAGTATATTTATTTGCTTCACCAGGTTATGAAGTTTTCTGTCATTTCTTCAAATAGGTTTTCAATTTGTTGTGCTCTTTCATCTTCTGGTACCCCTATTATGCGAATGTTGGTACGCTTGAGGTTGTCCCAGTGACCCCTTAAACTATCCTCATTGTTTTTGGATTCTTTTTTCTTTTTTTCTGGTCTGATTTGGTGTTTTCTGCTACCTTATCTTCTAAATTGCTGATTTGATCCTCTGCTTCATCTAATCTGTTGATTCTTTCTAATGTATTTTTCATTTCAGTTATTGTATTCTTTATTTCTGACAGGTTCTTATTTATGTTTTCTATCTCCATTTTTATGTTCCCTATCTTGTTGAAGTTCTTCCTGAGATCATTGAGCTTCGTTATAATCAGTGTTTTGAACTCTGTGTCTGGTAGATTGCTTGTCTCCATTTTGTTTAGTTCTTTTTCTGGAGCTTTATTCTGTTCTTTTATATGGGACATGTTTCTTTTTCTCCTCATTTCGGCTGCCTCTCTGTGTTTGTTTATGTATTATGTAGGGTTGCTATGTCTTAGTAGAGTGGCCTTATGTAGTAGGTGTGCTGCGAGACTCAGTTGGTGCAGTCTTCCTGGTTACCTGAGCCAGGTACTCCAGGTACTTCTTGTGTGTTGTACATGCCCTCCTGTTGTAGTTAAGCCTTGGTTTCTGTTTGCATGTCAGTGGGAGGTATTGGTCCTCCCTCTCATTGTGAGGTTGTGAGGACTGGCCATGACTACAGTGGAAGAGCTGTTTGCTGGGGCTGACCCTACGGAGCAGGATTCACTTTAGCAGGGCTCTGGTGCCTACCCAGTGTGCCCTTTGGGTGTGTCATCCTTGGAGGCGGCCTGGTATTGCTCCGACTGGGTCTGAAGCTGGCCACTGTACATGCCAGGCCCAGGACCTCCTGGGAGGGGCCCCACTGCAGGTCAATTTCAGCTATAGCCTGTGCCCTGCCCAGGGCCACCTGGCATGAGCTAAAAAGCTATCCAGAGATGGCCACCACCCACACTGGGCTTGGAGGTGCCTCTAGAGGCCAAGCTGCGCACCGAGGCTGGCTGTCACTAGTACCAGGTCTAGGGCTGCCCCCAGCATGGAAACCTTGGGCTGCGGAGTGTGGTTGGGTTTGGGACCCCTCACTTCTCCAGGGGAGACCTCCACCTGAGGCATCGCACCCGATTTTTAATGGTCACGTGCGTGTGTGGGACTAGCCCATTCCACGTCCCCACCCCTCCTACCACTCTCAAGATGGCTTCTTCTGTATGTCCTTAGTTGTAGGGCTTTGGTTCAGCTAGACTTCAGGTGATATTCAATGATGGTTGTTCTGTAGTTTAGTTGTAATTTTGATGTGATTGTGAGAGGAGGTAAGTACAGTGTTTACCTACTCTGCCATCTTGACCAGATCCCCTTAATTTTGTTAAAGATGTGTGCTTGCCTGATTTATCTCAGATACAGGCTCTTTCCTATCTGAGCCAAGCTAATTCATGTTCTTGGCATGATGTCAGGGACCTTTTAACACACTGCAACTTGGCTAATTGTAATAGTGCCTTTGCCTTTCAATGAGAGATCATATCCTGGCTAATTCCAAGTCCAATTGTAAGTCCTGTTTTTTTCCACACTGGTTAGTAAAACAACTTGAAGGTTTTTCTCAAAATTACCCAGAAGAAGTGATAGCATAAAAAATACCCTGTATTTAGAGTATTACTAGTTTTCAGAGCTTTTCAATATGCACCTGGGAGGAAGTGGCATGGGAGTTACCATAGATTTGAGGATAGACCATCACAGAGTCTATGTGAGAAATAGGGGCTAGTCTCCAATTACAACAGCAGTTAGACCATTCACTAATTGTTTATACTTCTTGTATCACCCCTAATTGCTTTTTTGAACTATAGACTCCAGCATTCATTATAATCATTAGTGTCTAATCAGTAATTGATTATTCATTTTAATATCGCTAAGTGAATTGAATTTTTGAGTGATGACCCCAACTTCTCCGTTTTGTTCCCTCCTGGCATTTATTTTTAAGAGCAAGAGTCTAATAAATAAACTAGCAGGTAATTATCCTTTACAACATAGCCTTGGCATGTACATGTTTAAGTTATATTACCATTCTCAATACAGTCAAGCAGGAAATGGAGAAGTTCTTAAATTACTATACATCTTTTAAAATAACTTTAATGGCTAGAGAGAGGAAAGAGGATCTTATGGAGTTTCTGAGATTATCAATCACATTGGAGTTCTTTGTGTTAAGAACTTGGGAAACAGGTATTATAAAATGGAACTGGGGGCAGCCGGTGGTTCAGTTGGTTAGAGCGTGTGCTCTGAGCAACAGCATTGCTGGTTCGATTCCCACATGGGCCAGTGATCTGTGCCCTCCACAACTAGATTGAAGACAACAACTTGAGCTGAGCTGCTGCTGAGCTCCCGGTGAGTGGCCAGATGGCTCAGTTGGTTAGAGCACATGCTCTTAACAACAAGGTTGCCGGTTCGATTCCCGCATTGGATGGTGGGCTGCGCCCCCCGCGAATAGATTGAAGACAACTACTTGGAGCTGATGGGTCCTGGAAAAACACAGTGTTCCCCAATAAAGTTTTTAAAAAATAAAAAAACAAAATAAAATGGAACTAATCAGGCTGATTTTTGAATTATGTGGGGACAGCCAGACCTTCTGGAACAGGTTGCCACAGTGCAGGCTGTGTGGGGAGGTTGGGATGAAGGTGACAGTGGTCTATTCTAAATCAAGAGTTGGGCAATTGAGCCTCTAATGATTGTTACATATTATGCCTTACCAGTTCCTACTGCTGGTCTAGAATTTCCTGGTTGGGAATTTTTAGAAATATAATAAATTCTATAACTTTAAGGAGAGCTTCTATATAACCTATTATTGAGGGATAAATTAATTGGCATATGAAAAGGTTGCTGCCTGACTTCCCACAATAGTAGCAGCAGCAGGCTTTGTGGCATATTTTTCTATTTGCCAGTTGCTGCTTCTGGTTTTGGGTACAATAGTACCTGTTTACTGACACACTGAGCAGGCAGTACTTCTTATATCTAATGGTGTGTCCATTATGCCAACCCATTATTCCTTTCTTTGCCTTTTTGCTGCTGCTAAGGACAGGCTGAATAGGATCCCCTAAAAAAGTGATAGGAAGGTAACTTTTATTATCATATTTGCGACATCCCAACCTATTAAAGAAACTAAAGTAGTTGTCCACTTATTTTTTTAAAAAATCCTGTAAGAACAGAGCACCTAGGTCATAGATATCAAACACCTGTGAGCGTAGGGTTGGTGACTGTACCAAAACATAAGGATTGTGAAAAGAAGTGTTGTCAGAGGATTACTAGTTTTAAGATTTTTAAATATGTTAACATCTAAAAATCTATATTTTTTCAAAGCAGTAAAAGAAGTTAGGTCGTTGGTAAAAGGTTAGAAACTATTAAGTGGGTAATTAATTTTGGAAGAATTAGGATCCTAGAAAGTTAAAACATGGTACTACCATTGATACATAACTAGATAATTATTCTCAACTCCTAGTGATTTGGAAATTATTTTGTTGTTTTCTAGGTGTCTCACTTATTTTTTTGTTTTATTTGGTTTTTGCTTTTGTTTGTTTTTGATTTTGCTTTTTTGCCCAATCACACTTACAAAAAAAGGCAGGGCCAGGAATGAAAAAGAGCCTACACTCAAATTTAGCATGACCAGATATAACTTTTCAACTTAAAGCATCAAAGACAGCTTTTTCTGGTCCTGCTTCCAAACATTAGAACATTTGCTCGTCCATAAAATATTTCAGGTAATTTCTACAGGAATCCCTAGCTCAGGAATCTGTCATTTAAACAAAAGTTATAAATAGGTATCTTTCTAGCATAATATGACATATGCTTCTTGTTGGCTTTGTCTCCACTTCTGCTCTACCCCCACCTACAGTCTTCCTCACAGAGGCCCACAAAGTAAGCCTCATACCCATGTGTGTGAGAGCTGGCTTTTTTGATCTAGAAGGAAGAACCATTCAGTTTGAGCTCGGGTTCCAGTGCTAGAAAGGTTAGTCCTTCTAAATTGTGGTCCCCTAGCTGGCCTCCCCAGTGTTGCTCAGGAAAAGAATGAATCATCTTTAAGCAGATCAGTCCCTGCTGGTACTGGGAGGACATAGAGTTGCCTGTGTGAGACGCAGCTCCACAGCCGAGCAGTGCCAGCCATTGGGAGTGCCTGCCCTTGACAACACTGGTGTTTGGAGCCAACAGGTTTTATTTCCACAGTTGCCCTGAGCAGTCAGGTGCTCTGTGGCTTTAGCAGCTCTGAAGGATAATTTCCATCTTTGAATGCCCCCCACCGACTCAGGAAGTCCCCAAGAAAGTTTGTCATGCCACATAGTCTATATTTTAAGTTATATGAAGAATGAGGGGCTTTTTTTAGAATCAGGGATTACATTAGACTTGACTAGGGGTGGGGCATGGATTTCCCGTAAACCGTAGCTAAACGTTTTTTGTGTTTTCCAGTAGGTTTTGGAATCACTGTCTCTGGGGTCCTTAGATGATATGATTCGTTCTCTTAAGTCTGGAGTGGTTTAGTTGTGGTTCTACCTGAAGGAAGGTCATCTTCCCAAACGTAGGTTCTTAGTTACTTCAGTTAGCACGGAGTATAAAGGAATGGACATGGATTTGCCAAAAAGAGAACTTTCAGACCACCCACCAACCCAGAGGTAGGCTGGGACCTTTTTTTATGTACAGCCTCCCCATAACTCAAGATTTTTATTGCCACCCAGTGGCTTTTGCAGTATTAAATGGTGCCAGTAATATTTCAACCTGTTGGGAAACAGCTGAACTGTGTACTGTGACCAGAGCTATTTGTTTGGTCAGCTCTCCAAGCTCTCATTTTTGTGGCCAGTGTTTTGTTTATGAGTGTCTTCTCCTCTATGGTTTCCGGTCTCAGTGACTAGGGGTGGGAGTTGTGGGGGACCAGGGGAGAGAACGACAGAAGATGGTTGGACTCAATTCATTTCCTGAAACATGTTAGGCATTCTTGTGTCTCTTGGTTCCATGTTGGCTGGGCAGCATTTCCCACTAGTGTGTCAGACCAGCTTTCCCAGCTGTCTCTGGGGGTGGGAAGAAAAACCACACCTTGCTGTCACCAGTTAACAGGCAGGGTTTTGTTCAGTAAATATTTATAGAGCCTCCCTACTAAACTCGAACCCTGCAACCTTTGTACCTTTGACAAGTTGATTCTCCCTTCCTGGCCTCCCAAGTCACTAGGCCAGCAGCACACCTCAGAGGGACAGCGATGGTGCCCATCGGGCACCACGGAAACACATCTTTCCTGAACTTGGTGGATTGTAATGCTTTTTAGAATGAGAGAGAGTTCATGGGGAAGGGTTAGGGGCGGATTGTCCTTCCGTATTTTTCCCTTTGATTTGTCAAGTGAAACTCCTGTGATCAGGGGAAATGCAGAGCATCCTATGGAGAGGAGCAAGCCTCCAAACCCAGTGAGCCGCAGCGTCTCCTGGTCCCGCACACAGCAACTCAGGGCATCACCCTCCATGAGCTGTTCCTTTTCTATGAAAGAGAGATAAGTGCCCTCTGGTAACTGTGGAAATAAATTAGAATCAACCGAAACATCCAACAATTGGGAATGGGTTAAAGACACTCCAGTTTATCTTTCTTAGAGAAATACTATGTTAACGTCTTAATGCTGTATGAAAATATGATATGTGGAAGAAAAAGAGACAAAACATTACAGAAAGCATGATTCCAATTTTATGAAAACAAAGAAGGGAAAGCATCAAGTTGTTCATGGTTTCCTTTGATGCGATTATGGGAGACTTGAACCTTTTTTAATTTCCTGCAGTGAACATTTATTACCATTTGTTCTTTTTGTTGCAGGTTATATCATACACAAAAGTACATACAACACATATATGAAGTTTAATGAATGAGTATAAGGTAGATACCTATGTAACCACTACCAAGGTCAAGAACATTAAAAGCATCATTCCTTTTATCATTGGAATACTGACAATAAAAACTTTATTAAAAGCTAATTTGCCCAAGTCCCTCACATGGCTATGGTAGGAGTAAAATAAGACTGTATATGAAAGTGCTTGTGCTTATTAAAGCTTAAAACACCCATCAAACATAGGAGTTGTCTCTTTCCTCTAAAGTGCCAAATATGACAGGTGCACATAAGCAATACGTCATTGCCGAAGTCTGAGGCTGCTTGTGTCATACATAGATTTGCACTGACAATGTATCAGTTATACCACTTGTCCTATCTGCATGTTCCTCCCGCCCAGGGAAGCCCTGAGGCACAGCCGTGGACACTGGGAGAAGTATCGGTGGCTGACTTCATGTAAAAACCTCCTTTCTCCATTTTAGGCTGAATACCCTTGGTTTGCTGTGATTCCCTTGGTGGTTGCATGTGGTGGAAGAAGGGGTGGGGTGGGGTGGGGGGGTGTTGATTAGTTGATTTCACCAAAGTTGGAATTCCAAGCAGTAATATTTTCTTGCTTTACTATTGACTTATCTTGTCTTTCACCTCCTGATTTGAAGTTTGATTAGAAGCAAGCAATAAATTGATCATAATTCACTTCTTTCATCTGTTACTGTGGTCAAGGCTGCTACATAATTTGTGAGGCCAAATGCAGAATGAAAATGTGGGGTCCCTTGTTCAAAAAAATAACAAAAAAAGTGGCTTTTTTCTTTCTTTCATGTTCTCTATCCTGACTTGTCATGGTGTTTTTTTTTTATTTGCTATTTAATGTCATTCTAAGTAAGGAAAAATTAAAAATTTTAATTATTATTGTGAATTTTACTGTTCACCTTTATTTTGTGCAATACCAGTTTAACATGCAAATATAAGAGCATTTAGCTCATATGCAAAATCACCAGAATTACACAATTTGCATTTTGTAGCTCCTACATTGTTCTTACCAGAACAGTGCAGCACCAAACTGACACAGCTGTTTTTATTTCACTTAATATGTGCACTTTCTTCCAACACTCTACTGTCAGCTTACTGAGAGTAAGGATTAATAGACAAGGAACTAGCTTTGCCTTTCCTTTTACATCATTTTCAGGGTAAGTTGGCTAACATGGGGAAGCACCACGAGTAAGAAAGGATACTGTAGGGTTCCTTGGTGGTCCATGTTTCTTAGAATGCCATTGCCTTCTTCCAACATTCAAAGCACGATCTGGTTCCAATGGAAGCATGCCTTCCTGGGTCCGCACCTCCATTTATTCAGTCATAGACATCACATGCTTGCCTTGTACTTGAATTTATAGCCTTGCTAAAATCCTACACATGGTGGGCCCCAGAATTCGGCGCTCATAGGACATTGTGAATGCTCTTTGCAAACAGAACGACAAGGAATGACAACACGCATGTTGCGTCTAGCTCCTCTGCTCCGATGCTCCACTGGACTTCAGTCACAAAACACACATTCAGAGACGGAGTTATTAAGAATTCCTACATAGCGACAGGAGAGCATTAAATCAAGTGCAGGACCCTTCTAAGTACAGTGCCCTATGTGACTGGACAGGTCACCATGCCCATGAAGCTCGTCCTAACTATTGTTATTTTGTAATCCTAGTAGCCAGTTTTCGTCACCCTTCCCACAGCTTTCTGTTCTGGCGTATGAGTCCACCTTATCTGCAATCCCATGGGGCCTACAATTCAGTTCAGGGTGAATTCCAGGCTTTCTGACAATGACAAATAGCAGTTATTCACGATACAGGTGCGGTTCACTATTGATACCACTTCTTTCTTTGTGTGTTTATCAAACACATTAGCCCACTGAATAGGAAAGAAAGCTGAGTCTTAAAGGACAGCCTCTTGGGATTCAAGAAGTTTAATAAAAAAATAAAAATGTATAACCCCTAGCTTTAACATTGTACTTCTGCTGGCAGCAGGATATTCCCGTATGTTACTGATGGGTTTATAAACTCATCAGTGGACTGGTAAGGCATTTGCAAACCAGTAACTTTCTGAAATTATCTCTCACAGGCTGTTGGAGGGTTTTGCCCCTGTGCTTTTGATAAAACAAGTCCCCAGAAAATATCCTGAAATTCTTTCCATTTGCAACTAATCTTGAAAGTCCCTTGAGTAAACAGAAGCCACAAATCTTAGTAGTTAAGAGCGTTAAGTTCTGGTCCGGCAGACCCAAGTTTACATCCTGGCTCTACGTCTTACTAGGTAGAAGACTTTAGGCAAGTCACTTATGGTCCTGAGCTTGGTATCCTCACCTGTGAAGAGGCAGTGATAAAAGTAGCTAGCTCTAAGGATTGTGCTTGATAATATACTGAAAACGGGTTAGTTTGATGTTCAACACAGAATGGACATTTATTTTAACTATTGCCCTTATTAGTATAAAACTGTAAAAAAGGGACTTCAAATGACTGTGCGTGTAAGGTTGGTAGGTGAATAAATCTGATAATGAACATATTGTCAGAGTAATATAATAAATAGCCTAGTTCTGTTGGAAATCCAGCAAATAGAAATTGAACACAAAGGAGAAAATTGTGTTGGTCTTACTAGACTGATCGTTTTGACAACAGGAACTGTGTATCATTTATTTCCGCATTCTCAGCCCAGCACAATGTCTAGCACGTAGTAGGGGCTTGTGGATTAAATAATGAATGAATGAATAAATGAATGAATAGGCAGATGTTTTATTTTTTACCTTGTGTGACATCCCTCCTTCTAAATTTATAAACAAACCAAGAGATTCAGTTTTCAAGCCCAGTAAAAATGGTGTGGGCATATGTGATTTTGTGTCTCTCTGAGGATAACCCTTTGCGTTTGACAATGGGGGGCGGGGATGAAAAAAAAATAGGGAAAACCAAAGACATAAAATCGGGTGGTACCTTTATGTTTAATAAAGATGGGATAACTGATCATTTTCCCTGTCTGAACACACACATGACCTGTGAATCGTGGGTTAGGTGGCAGATGGCTGGGAGCCTCAGCTGGGATCTGGGGCTGCACTGTGGGGCTGGACAGAAACCATAGCTCGGTGCTGATGCTTCTCTGGGCTCCGGGGTCGTCACCTATCCCGAGTGCTCCCTGGCCATAGGAGCTGTCCTCGTCATGGGCGCAGTGTCAGCGATGATAAGTGTCTGTTCCTGGCCAAGCTCAGCGGCTTTCCAGCAGGTGGTGGTGATTCCTAGGCCGATGGGAGAAAGCCAGCCTGCCCCTTCCACTTGGGGGAGGATCTGTTTGCCTTTTGATAACAAAGCCTTTAGGAAGACTTTGGAGCGCTGTAGGGCACAATTTGAAGGGCTTACATTTAAAAGAACATAATTGACAAAGTAATTCAAAAGCCATTTTCTAATTTATAAAAGACCAGAGGCCCGTTTGCTTGTGATTTTCTGCCAGTTCTGTTTAAATCCTCTGCAATTTAAACACCAGAGGATTACGGACCTGGAGAGGTGTTTTTTGGCTTTAAAAATTCTGGAGTAAGTTAGGGGCTTTTAACCTAGTATTGTTGCAGTTGTTTCTGTCCACACCCCCCCAACCCCACACACACACACCTTTTTTTTAAAGTGTGATGCTGAAAACCATATTCTGCAAGACTTGTGTTTTTCAAAACAGTTAACTCTCAGACGTGGGTATTCATACCTGCCACTAATAACATGCGAAAACACATAAAAGGGCAGCTTTTAAGGATGTTTTTATTATTTGAAAATGATCTGATACCATTAATAAAGTCTTATACTAGTTTGTTTTTTTTAAGATTTTTTTTTTTAATTGGGGAATTGGGGGAAGGGGAACAGACAAGTTGCTGTCCTTTTGTTCTTCAGTCTAGTTGTGGAGGATGTTGCTTCACTGGCCCAGGTTGGCACCATCATTGCGCTCTTCCCAGGCGAGGCAGATCACTCGCCAGCTTCTGGACGGCCGCTCACAGCGGCTGCTGGCCACTCATGCTGGCTGCTGGCTACACACGGTAGCCCATCGCAACCCACCTGCAGTCGACCTGCCATCGCTGGCAACTCATGGCAGCCCAGCTCCAGGTTGAGCTGCCGTTCAGCATCTTAGCTGTAGAGGGCAGTGTCACTGGCCCTCATATGTGGGATCCGAACCGGGGCCCTCTGGTGTCCCAAGCCAGCTCTTAACCAATGCGCCACTTGGCTGGCCCCTCTTATGCTAGTTTTAAACTAGATTTGGTGTGGCTCCCATTAATTTGTTCTTTTAACAATGGAAGGGAAAGTTATTCATCTCATTTATGTACCCCCCCCACACACACACACCTTCTCAAATAGTTGAGAAACTATTTAAGGATCTTTAATTCTTAAAGATCCTCTTAAAGCTTGACAATCTAATTTTTTTAAAGTTGGTATTCAGCAAAATGACTTCCTGCCCATTTTTGTGAAACAGTGTCCCCCATGAAGGGAGAAGGGGTAGTCTTGCACCCGCAGTTTTTGGATGAAGTGTCAGGAAGATCTGCCAATAGTTTTTTTTTATGGAAAGAAATGCAACTGCAGATGATTAACAGAGATGAAATCAAACTACCCACGAGGCTTAAATCTGGATTGCTAAAACTATATACTAAAAGATTTTCTGGGAGAGGATTATAGCAGTTGTGAAGACCCAACAACTGGCTCCTGGGCCTGGTAGAACTCTTACTTGTTCTACCATTTCTGGTCAAGACCTGCTCATCTTTCAAAACCCAACTCAGATGTCACCACTTTCTTGAAGCCTCTCTGACTGCTCTCCTGGCATCCTCTTGTGTTACTTTTGTACTTGACCTGTGCTTCTCAAAGAAGTAGCACTTCCCACAATCTTCATAAATAGTAGTGTTTCTCTTTTGTACTGGATTATGAGCCCGTTGAGGGCAGGGTCTGGGTCTATTTCATCTTGATGGTCTAACCCCAGTAGATTGCCTGGAAAGTAATAAACACACAGAGATTCTGTTGAACGTTTAACTATCATAAGGTGACATCAAATGATAGGTGCCAAGCGAGGGGAATGTTTTGTGTTGGTAGAAATGAATTTATTTTAGATTTTCTCATGTTTTTGTTTTATGAGTTCTAAAAACAACGCATTAGATGGGCGGGGGGGGGGAATAATACCCAAGGTTGGCAACGGTATGAAAGAGACGCTCACACATTGGTGATGAGGCTATAAATCGGCACACCCTTCCTGGGAAACTATTTGGATATTTGAGGCTAAAATATGGCACACCCTTTGACTTAGTAATTCTGTTTCTTATCAATTCTAAAGAAACAATTTTAAAAAGCACCCTAATGTTATAACCTAAAACAATAAAAGGTACGGCAGTTATTTGTCAATTATACTGTAATAAAATATTTTTAAAGGTACAGCAGCAACAGCTTTCTGGTATTATGTGATCCAAACCAAGCAGTGAGTCGTGAAGAACATGAGATGATAACGATAACTTCTTGAAGTCCTTGTTTTACGTCCTCCCATATCATCCAGCCCATTGTCTTACATCTAGTAGAGGGTTCAGTGAATAACTTTCAGTGAGTGAATAAATGAATAATTCCTTAAATTGAAATGAAAAACACCAAATACATAGAATAATGTAACCATTACTCCTAATGCCACTATCAGATTTAACTATTATTTGACAAGCTTGTTTTCAATCTTATTTTTCTTTATGCTTTTAAGATGATATATGTATACATATTCTTCACACAACTTTATAATCTGTAAAGTGATTTTCCATGTTCTCTTGATCAGATCAGAAGATGTCTCACTCCCATTTTATAGAAGGGACAACTGAGGGTTGGAGCAGAGCTAGCACTAGAATTACCACTTCTGATTCTTGGTCCAATATTCTTTTGACTGTAGGAGTCTTTGGAGAACTCTTAGGAAACAGGGAGTACCTAGAATGTTTATTAAGGGAGGGTGTGCGTCAGTTCCAGAAAGATGTCGACAGATTAGGAGGGATTTAAAGGGGAGCCAGCACTGCTGGAAGGAAGGACATAGGAGAGATGAAAGGAGTGAAATATGTATAGCTTGGCCAAAGGATGATTAAAGGGGATATGATAACAGTCCCTAAGAATGTGAAGGATGTAAACATCATGGCAAGAGAACATGTATTTAAAACTGATCAAAGCGGTATATAAAAAGAAATAAAAATTAATGCTAAACATCAAAAAAAGCTGTTTTCATGGAGAGACTTGCTGGCTTGTGAATTGGAATCCCAAGAGAAGTATCAAAAGCCCTATATAGGAAGTATTTATGACTGAGCTGTCCTGCCTACATTTAAGGAGGCCTTTTCCAGTTCTAATTTTGATGGCTGAGATCATGGCCCCTCCTAGCATGGATTTGCCACCCAGTTCTGGTTGCACAGTTTTACATGTCAGGGTCAAAAAGAAGAGTCTTGTTACAATCTTGTACAAGCCAAACTCCGGCACGTCCCCAGCGTCCTGCAGTCCAACCTTCTAGACTGTCCATGAAGCCTAAATTGAAACTGTAAGAGTTTAGCTTACTAATAACTCTGCCAATACAAGTTGACTGATTCTTCCTTCTTGGTTCTCGCTCCTGGGAAAATCCAGTTGTAAACAAGACACAGAGGAGTCTTCTTAATGTAAAATTAACAGCTACATTGAGTAAGCAAGTGGGAACATTCCTGAGAAAGCCTAGGAGGCAATGTATTCCTTCACCCAGTAAGATAATGCCATTGCCTGGGTATGGAGTGATCTTGCACATACAGTGTGTGAGAACTTGTGTCTCCAGGAGGGGCACCAGAGCCCAAGCGGACATCAAATAAAATCTGAGGTCAAAGCTGTAAAAGGGGGGATGTAGCCACGGAATTATCTGTGCCCCACAGGAGTCAGGCAAGGGAAATGCCCAAACTAAACAATAATTTAGAGGACAGTCTTAAAAGAAATGTGATGTTTGGAATGGGAAGGGATCAGACGTCTATTGGGGCTGAGCTGGAAAGAGCTGGAAGGCACTCAGACCTGTGAAAGAGTGGGCCACCCCACCCCTGAGCCCACGTGATCTCTAGTGAGGCCAAGGCGAGGAGCAGCCAACCTTCATGGTCCGGTGAATTTGATCTGGCCAACTGAACAGGACTGAAAAAGGTGACCTGGGTTCTCCTGTGGGGCTTGTGACACTGCCAGTAAGAAAACATTCTGAGGGGGAGCAGAGATTCTTACTGATCACACTTACTGGAATGACCTAGCATTCTATCATGCCAGAGCTGAGCTAGGACGTTGGTGAGCATCGTGTGAACTAGCTCTTCCCCAGCCTGCCCCCCGACCCTGTTTTTGCAGCCTTCTCCTTTAGTGTCACTGTCACCCTATGTGTTCACTCCTTCAACAAACTTAGCAAGTCTCACTTGTGTGGCAGTTAGGAGTCCATATGATAAGGATATGAATTGTGACCATGGTGGCAGAAATGAAGAGGAAAAGGTGAATTTTTAGAGAGATTTAAGAGCTATGGACGTGAAATTCAGGAGACACTGGTTAGTGGCAGAGGTGGGACTACAACCTAGGTCTCAGGACAGGGAGCCTTCCCCTCTGCCCCGTAAAGCTTATTATCTGCTCCTAAAGGAACTCTGTAGTGTAGCTTTTCTTTCCTGACTAAGGACTTGGCATCAGATTAACGGTAGATACGACAAATGGTGTCATCAAAGCAAAGATATGAGAACTATAGACTCTTTAACAATCAACATTTTACACTCTAAATTCTTTAAGATAGATATAATTTGCCGTGCATGTAGATTCTTAAGGGATTTAAATGCATTTTCAAGGGTACATATTGTCATAGAATGCAGTTCGGTGACCTAAAGCATGTGCAATTAATGTTTTCTTTAATACTTACTATGATGAATCATTCTGTCCTTTTAGAATAAGGACTTGTTTTGAGAGCTTACTGTGTACATGCTCTTTTGTGTAATGACTGTGTCTTCACTATTGCACTGCAAGGTAAGCGCTGCATGTCTGTCTCTCCATTCTGCAGCGGGGGACTGAGACACACGAGTTGAGGAAATTGGCAAAAGGGCCCACGGTAAATGGCAAAACCTGGATTTGAGCTCAGGTAATCTAGCGGCCAAGTTCAAATCCTTAACCGCTGTGCAGTACTCTCTCATAAGAGAAGGCCTTTGGAGTTATGTTTTAGCCGAATGTCCTAAGATCTCTCCAAAGAAATTCGAGTTTACAGTTAATTTCCCTTTTGTAAGCAACACTTAATAGTATTCTAATCCATGTTAATGCCGCTGCAGAATACTGGAGACAAGAGTCAGTACACTTCGCACCTCATTGGAAACCCATAAAAATAATTGCCAGGTGTTAACACACACTTTTTAAAAAAGAGCTTTAAGACTGCAAAGGCGAGCAAAACCCTGATCTGCTCAGTGTATGGTTCTTTGCACCGAGAAAGTAGAATGGATGGGTAGAGGCACAGAGTGATTGCGGTGTGGGTTTTGATTTTGCTCTTATAGGGAAATAAGGAAAATGTATGCAGGGTTTGGGAATCAGAAGATCCTAGTTCCAGGTTGGGGTCTACATAATATTATCACCTCCTTGCCCTCGGGCAAGTGACTTCACGTCTGAGCAGGTTTCCTCACCTTTATCATGGAGCTGATACTTCTCACTTTACCCACCCTCATGGAGCTATTGTTAGAATTACTGGAGATAATGTATGTGGATGGGGATTAACCTGCATGACTGGAGATGCTCATTACCCCTGAGACTCCGGAACTGGGATGGGGAGGGAGGTACCCAGCAGAGGCAGCAGCTGCCTATAGGAATTTGAGAGGGTTTCCCCTCATTTACTGTATTAGTAAGGAAGTGTGCACCCTCTTGTGGCGAAGTGAGGGGGATAAGAGTTTTCTGAAAAATACTTGAATATTGTTGTTGTGGGCCTTTTAAATTGTCACCAGAAATCCCTTCTCAGTAGTGAATGTACACAGTCTTTCTCAACAAATCCTTAAGTTGCAGTGTGAATAAGTTGCTTAGCCTTTACTCAGTTTTGCTTGCAATGAGATTATGCTTTTTTTTTTCTTTAATCAGAATACATGTGTGATTTTTTTCCATTTCTTCCCTGTTCCATTCATAGAGAGCTTTGCTCTGTTTTTAATTTTCTTAGACTACTGTACATTTATTTTGCTTTCCTTTATGCTGTTTGCATTTCTTTCTTATTCCCTTTCTTTCTTTTTGCTCTGGTTTAATACCTGTTAAAATTTTAATACACAGGACTTTCTCTGCCTGTGCTAACACAGGGCCTCTGGCACCCACATATAGTAGATGCTCAATATATGGTGTTCAGTAGGTGGCGACACTCTTCTTAACCATTTCTCAGTTTCTTTCCCCCATTTACCTATGGGCGCCCGTCAGTTTTCCTAAAATATAAGTGAATTGAGGAAGCATGGCATTTCAGTCATGTAATATTATTTTTCTCAGTTTCCTTTCTAGTGAAATGAGGGAGTGAGAATAGGTGATTTCTAAGGCTTTTACTCTGTAGAGGTAAGGAAATAAGATCACACGCTTTGGCAGTGCCTAAGGAGGCTGTGAATGTCCTATGCCTATCAGCCCTCCCTTAATTTATGCCTTTATTAATCCTCCCTCAGTTTCTAGGTGAACAGAGGGGGGAAGACGCAGAACGAGGTGTAGTAGAAGGAAAGGGAGAAGGTGAGGAAGAGGCAGGATGAACAACAGGATAAGAGAACATTGTGTGGGGAGGCCGGGGGGGGGGGGGGTGGCATTAACAGGACAGAAGCAGCATTCCAGAAAGAAGCTGTAACATCCTGAACTATGTGAAAATTTTTCATAACTTATACACATTGTATTGTCTATAATGCTCACGGGATTATCTGAGTCAACATCCTTCATTCTCACACATTGCTTACATTAACTTTGAAGGAAAAGCTTTCTGTCTAATTGAGTTATGAAGTCCCTGATCGTGTGGCAGTTCAAGCAGCAGTGATTTTATAATTGGCTTTTTATGCTCTTCGTTGTATTACAATTTTTTTCTTCAAATCATTTGAAGAAAGTTTTTTTTTTGTTGGTTTTAGAGAGCTTGTGTCACTGTTATCACAGAGGGAGGCCGTTGAGTGCACTGGGAGGGCCCTTGCAGAGTGGGGGAGTTGGAGAGGGGGTGCAGAGAGCGCTTGTCTTAGATTGGGTCTTACTTTTACAATTTCAGAATTTCTACCAATCTAACGAACAAAAGACTTGATAGTGAGTGAAAATATGTTGAATAACGTACTGAGAAACACTAAAAAAAAAAAAGCCAACCTGTACTATTCCTCTTAGCTGGCCAGCAGTCTTCCCCTGGGGAAGTCAGGTTGCTGTTGGTACGTGGTAGGGAGTTAATCAGTTTCATTACTGAGCGGATCTTTTTTGGGTTTCATTCTGTGTGCCAAGTACTGAGCAGAGTGCTGGAATTCTAGCTTTCAAGGCCTCACACTCCGGGCAGAACCACGTAAGCAAATACCAGAGCCATACAGGGTGCTTGGAGGTAGAGAGAAGAGGTGAGCACCAATTATGATATTTAATGCTTATTGTCATTAAACCATAAAGCCTAATGAGAAATTGGGGCCTTGAATTCATGGTGAATTCTGGAAAGGGATGTAGACGCACAGTTTCTTCTTTTGGCTTCTTTTCTAGATTTCATGCTGTCCAGCAGTGATTTTCAAACTTTTGGTCTCTGGACCCCTTTATGCTCTGACACATTAGTGAGGACTCCAAAGAGCTTTTGATATTTACCACATCTGATGTTAAAAACTAGGAAAGTTTTGGCCGGCTGAGTGGCGCGATGGTTAAGAACTGGCTTGGGACGCCAGAGGGCCCCGGTTCGGATCCCACATATGAGGGCCAGTGACGCTGCCCTCCACAGCTAAGATGCTGAACAACAGCTCAACCTGGAGCTGGGCTGCTGTGCGGCGACGGTGTAGGCTGCAGCCCCTGTGGCAGTGGGTTGCCATGGGCTACCATGTGAAGCCAGCAGCCAGCGTGAGCGGCCAGCAGCCGCAGTGAGTGGCCGTCCAGAAGCCAGCGACTGATCTGCCTCACCATTGAAGAGCGCAATGATGGTGCCAACTTGGACCAGTGAAGCAACGTCCTCCACAACTAGACTGAAGAACAAAAGGACAGCAACTTGTCTGTTCCCCTTCCCCCAATTCCCCAGCGCTGTTCCCATCCCCCAATTCCCCAATAAAAATCTTAAAAAAAAAAAAACTAGGAAAGTTTGAAAGTATTTTTTTTTTAAGATTTTATTGGGGAATTAGGGGAGGGGAACAGACAAGTTGTGTCCTTTTGTTCTTCAGTCTAGTTGTGGAGGATGTCGCTTCACTGGCCCATGTTGGTATTATCGTTGCGCTCCTCCCGGGTGAGGCAGATTGGTCGCCGGTCATTGGGCAACCACTCATGGTGGCTCATGGAAGCTGACGCTGGCTGCTGGTTACACACAGTAGCCCATGGCAACCCACGTGCGGTCACTGGCGACTCACAGCAGCCCAGCTCTAGGTCGAGCTGTTGTTTAGCATCTTAGCTGTGGAGGGCAGTGTCACTGGCCCTCATATGTGGGTTCCGAACCGGGGCCCTCTGGCGTCCCAAGCCAAATCTTAACCAGCGTGCCCGCACTCGGCTGGCCCCAAGCCAACTCTCAACCAACGCGCCACTCGGCCTGCCCTGAAAGTATTTATTAATTGACTTAAGAATAACAATAATAAAACAATTACATGTTAGTATAAATAACACTTTGTTAAAAATAACTATTTTATAGAGCTAAAAAAATTAGTGATAAAATAGTATTATTTTACCATTTTTGTTTTTGCAAATCTCTGTAATGCCTTGCTTGAGAGAAGGCATATAAGTTTGCGTATGTGCTTCTCCATTCAACCTGATGTAATTAATGATTTTGGTTAAAGTATTTAAAGGAAATCTGGGCTTACCCAGATATATAATTAGGAAAAAGAAAAGCATTTTTATAGCCTTTTCAGATAGTTATGGATATTCTTTGATACTACACCAAAACTTGACAGTAGTTTCTTAAAGGTTAGTTGCCATATAGTATCTGAAATCATATGAATGAACTTTAATATTTTATTACATTAGAATCTTTTACTAACACAGGATTTTGTAACTTCATACATTCGTAATTTCAAAATATTGGTTCACTGGATTATTTAGACCTTCCAAACATTGACATGTTGCATTATACAGTATAAAAAAAAATCACTATTATGACCAGTCTCATCCCAAAATCTTTCAGTATTGGGAAGCTGCAAGCTCTTAATGGTAAATATAATCTTCCAAAAATTCTGATTTTTTTTTTTGCTTGAATGTTCATATTTCGTCATTAGTAACAAATACTGTCAGTTGTTTTTCTTGAAGTAATAGACTGACTGCATTCATTTTCAAGAATGTCAGATACCCAATTTTGAATAGCCATAGCCATCCATCAGTCTGTCAAGCACAAGTGCTATTCCATGAAGACTGTGGCTGTTTAAGCTCACAACTCAAGCAATCACATGCCTTTCCTCGAGACGTCTTACTTCAGTGTGCAGAAGTGCTTTATGTGTGCTTTCCATTTTGTCAACACAGAATATTTTAAAAGATCGGTATTCCAGGGTCAAGATTTTTTAAATGAATAATTTTTACTGCTCATCAAGGACACCTTTACTGAGAATGTGTAACAGTGAGACCACTCTGAGTATTAGTACCGCTTGGTGCCATTGCCTTGATTCATGCTAAGGTTCTGGCAGTGATATCCACCATTGCTTTTGCACCATCTATGCAGATATCAACACAGTGAAAAAAGTCAAATAATATTTTGGTAGTATTAGGAAAATAGTTTCAGCCTTATGGAACCTCTGAAAGGGTCTTGAGGATCCCAAGGCCTGCACACTGAGAACTACACGGGCTAGTGGTTGAGGGCATGACTCGGTCTACAGTGCCTGAGTTTGAATCCTGCCCCTGCTGCTGGTTAGCTGTATGACTTTGGGAGGATATTAAACCCCTCTGTGACTCTTTTTCTCTCTGTAAAATGGGTGTAGTAATAGCACCTACCTCATTAAAGAGTTGATCTGCCCATCAGTGGGTGTTGGTAAAATTTAATACCTAGTTGACTGATTATCTGGGGAAATGCCGAAAGGCCAGCTTGCCCACACTGTGTATCCTCTGACAGTCTTCCAGGATGCTTGAAATGTCCACCATTATAATTATTCTTTGTACCCTGATGGTGGTCAAGTACATCTTAACTGAGTTAAAACCGATATCCTAGAAGGGGCAAGGTATTAGCTAGTAACTTAGCAGGGATTGGCTTATCTAATCAACCTAACAGCTTTCGCCAGCTGAGTCAAGGCTCTGCAGGAATGGAGAAGAAGCAGAGTGTTTGATGAAGAGATTGTGCTGGGGGAAACCAAGAGCAGGGAGGTGCTCCGTTGGACAGCTCGAGTGTAGCAGGAGAGTGCTGAACGAGGGTTCTCTGGGGAGGGCAGGAGTGACAGTAACTTTGCATCTCATACATTGGGATTGGTGCTGGTCACTGTATCTTTTGTGAGTTGTGGTCACTGTATCTTTTGTGAATCATAAACATAGTTCAGGCACACATAATGGAAGATAATGCCCCTCCCTACACATTCTCCAGTTCTGAGGCGCATTCATCTCTGGGGCGGTACCATAAATCTCATTAGTTCAGACCTGACTAATGTTGAACTTGTGACTGTTGGGAAGTAGGCAGTGCAACGCACAGAAAAGAGCATGAGCTGTGCAGTGAGAGAGGCATGTCAGGGCTCAAACCCTGGCTCTGTTAGAAACGAGCTGTATGACTTTGGACAAAGGATTAAACCTTTCTAAGCCTCCGTTTGGTCTCCGTAAAATAGGGCTGCCAATCCCTCATGAGATGTAAATATTAAATGAGGTAGCTCTTGGTAGGCATTCAACAAATGCCTGTTACCTTCCTTATGCCAGCTTCATTTATCTTAAACTCCATCACTGTTAATTTATAATAAGACTCTAACAACTATTGAAATAGTGTCATTGCTTTTAGCAAAAGGTAGGTATAGTGATAGAACTGGAAGAATTGTGATAGTACGTCTTCTCCGATGATTTAAAGTAATACTTCACAAAACCAATCACCCCTCCTCTTTGCTATCTCTGGGGACCCCAGACGTGCTCTCATCTAGATCCCCTCTGCTCCATGGCACTGCTCTTTCGTTCACCAGCTCAGCCTGGTAGTAACCCCAGTTCCAGCTCTATCTTTGAGGCCAGAAGTCTCAGTCCAACCCAGCCCCTTTCATGCTGTGTCTGCCGAAAGGGAAGAGGCAGAAGGAAGACGTGTGTGGAACAGCTGGCTCACAGCCACCTCTCCACAGTCCTGCCCCAGACGCCTGTTCCCTCCTGGTTACCACCCAGACTGACTTCCCCAGTGCCCTGATTACCCTTGCTGTTCACAGAATCCCCACTGTTCCTGGAATTTCTTTTATTGTTTCTAGAATCTGGGTGGCTGCACCTTTTTTTCTACATCCCCCTCAGTAAGTTTCAGAGAACCTTGTGGTCATTAATGAATCTATTTTCACAACCTCCCCAGAAACAAGTCTGTTCTGTGTTACAGATCAAAGAACCTATAACTGACACACAAGGAATCCAGCCAACTGGCCTTTCCCACATGGAAGGCAGGCCCTGTTCTAATCTTGCCTTGGCTTTTGACTTGCTGTGTGGCCTTTGTTTCCTCATCCAATGATAATATCTACCTCACAGGAATGTTGTGGAGTTCAACAAATGCTAAGAACAGTTCCTCTTGAACGCTGCAAGATAGGTATTGGATCTCCTACAGTGTCAGAGAACTCAAAGCACTTTATAGGAATCTAATCTAAATCTAAGCTGTACTTTATCTTTGTGAGGTAGATAAGTTGCAGGTGTTCCTGTGCCCACTTTACACCCTTAGAAAAGTGTGTTTCACCATCTTTTTGTTTTTTCTTAAATTTTATTGGGGAACTGTGTGTTTTTCCAGGACCCATCAGCTCCAAGTCAAGTAGTTGTCTTTAATCTAGTTGTGGAGGGCACAGTCCCTTGGCCCATGTGAGAATCAAACCAGCAACCTTGGTGTTGTGCAGCCACCCCTCACCATCTCATTTTAATAGTTCCTCTCCACTTGCCCTTTCCAGATACACAAGAAGTTGCCTTTTTGAATGGAGACTAAAGGCCCTGATGTACTAAGCAGGCTCTGTGTCGTTTCACTCTTCTGTTTGTGCATCTGATTCTACTTTTGGTCAGAGGCGGACATGTCCTCCTTGGATCCTGCATCCCTTCCTGGTCTCCTTTTTGGTTCAGGTCCCTTTCCTCAATATTTTGTTTCTCTGACCTCTCTGTAGCATTTGGCACTAATAAAGATCATACCTTTCCAAAACTTGGTTGTGACATTGTACTTCCAGAATTCTGCCTCTGACTGACAAACCTGCTCCCTCTTATCTGTTCCCCTACGTGTAAGCTGAGGTGAAAACCTTTCCTCAGCATAATCTCAGAGGTAATCATATCCATTTTAAAGATTTTAACCAAAACTAGTGTTCATTTTCTAACTTCTTGCTTGGCAATTCTTTTTAGATTATCCTCCCATCATGCAGATTCAACAGATTTAGAATGGAATTTACTTTCTCTCCTATCTCCCAACTACCCACCTGAAAAAAACATTAGTCCCTATTCCGGAAGAACTGAATTCTGTCAGGGGTTCCACCATTAGTTCAAACCTTGGAGTCATTTGAACTTTTTTTCCCCTCAACCCCCACATCTAATGTGTCCTGTGTAAACAGCCCCCCACGCATCTCCATATTCAGGTTTGTATCACCTAGAGCCTGCCATGTTATATCAGTGCTTTCCTATGAGGTCCCTCTGCCAGCAGTCTGAATCCACTGCAGTCAGGGTAACCTTCTAACCTGGAAACCTTAATCTTGCTTTGTCACCACTCTGGAGCTTTTCCATGGCCCTCTGTTGCCTTAAAACAATTGTAGTGATTATCTGTTGCTGTGTCACAAACCCAAACTAAGTGGCGTAAAGCTGCCACCATTTTTTAGACTCACAGATCCTCTGGGACAGGAATCTGAAAGGGCACAGTGGGTCAACATGTCTCTGCTCTATGATGTCCGGGGCCTCTGCTGGGAAGATTCAAAGGCTGGAGTGGCTTGACATCTGAGGGCTCACCCCGTCACATCTTTGGTGATGTGATGCAGGCCTGTCTGCTGGGACCTCAGCTGGAGCTGTCAGCTGTAACAGTGGTCTCTCGACGTGGTTGCTGGTGCGTCCTCACAGCAAGATGGCTGGGTCCCAAGAAAAAGCATTTCTAAGAGAGGCAGGGTATGCTCTAGCTTCAGAAGCCACACACTGTCACTTTCACTGTGGTCATAAGCCTGTTCAGATTCGGGAGGAGGGAATGTAGAACTCCATCTTTCAATGGGAGGAATGTCAGTGTGATGTAAGAGCATGTGGGTGATTTTGTTGCCGTCGTCTTTACAAAATACAGTGTCACAAAGTCCAGCCTAATGTGGACATTCCTTTAAAATATGGCCCAGTTTACCTTTTACATAGAATAGGAGAGTACCTACCAGTCACAGAATGTGTCCTATGTGCCAGGCACTATGTTGAAAGACTTGCTATGCATTCTCCTCTAACAGCTCTGAGAGTTTAAGTGAGGGGACTGGGTCAGGGAGGCTAAAGCAGCTTTGTCAAGGGTCATCCATTAGTAAATAGCTGCATGGGGTTTGAACGCAGAACCTTGACTCCAATTTTAATCTCCAGGCTATACTGTCTCAGCTTCCATCAGGGCAAAAGCCCAGGTGCAGGGAGAAAAGGATAGCATTCATAAAAACTTACTAGGACTTAGTTTTAGTTTAGACTCCAACCTCCTCACTTGTCCAGGTGCAGTCCTGGAGGGCTCACCACTCAAGGGAAACAAGATTCTGTTGGCTGATGGCTCAAGCCAGCTTAGTCCTCGGACTGCATGTGGTCCCAGTAGACGAGAAGAGCCCAGGGAATGATCCTGATGACTGTCTCTGCATCTGCCTTTTCTGCCTCTTCAGGCCTCAGCTGGCCTCTTCCGCTCATGTGCTCTCTGAGAGGCTTGCTCCCTCTTCCAGTCTCTCCTGATCTGCGTGTTTCCCGCCTGGTCCTGGTGCCCACTTAGGACTCCTTGGCTCCAGCCTGTGTTTGCTTTAACTTCGTGCTCTTTGCAGCCTCTCTTAGAGCTACAGAGTCTTGTCTCCATGTAGTTCGGCTTCTCTCTTGACTTAGCATCTCTGGCTTATCTGGGATTGCCCAGCCTGAACCTGCTTACCTGATGTTGCCTCCCAACCTCGCTCATGCCGTTTTCTCTTCAGGATGAGTGCCCTTTGCTCCCGTTCTTTACCTGGATAATGCCTACTCTTCCTTCAAGATTCAGGTCAGGGTCTACCCACTCTCTCAATACTGGTTATGGTCCCTCCTCTGCGCTTTTGGTTTCCTGGATTCTCCTAGAATGGTTTTCACCCCATTCCATGCCCATCTGTTGGTTTAGTTCCATATAACCCTCTCGAGCCTGGGAGCTCGAACAGGGAACTCATTCATCTTGGAGCCCTCAGTGCCTGTTAGAAGCTGGGCGTACCAAAGACACCCACGTCCTCCTGAGGTGGCTGGCATGGTCCCGGATCACTAGTACTAGTTCCCGTCTGTTAAAGGATTCACTGGGGTGGATGCTGCCCACAGGACACTGGAGTGGGAAGAGGATTCAAGGATCTTGAAACTCATAAGATGTGGCTTCTCATCCAAAAAACTATTGTGTGTCTTTGGAAAAGTCACCTCACTGGGATGCAGTGTCCTTGATTTATGAAATGCAGGGGTTTCCCTAAGAACCTTCCTACCCGCCAATACTCTGTGAAGATAACTTTATCGGATAAGCTTTTGGCTGTAGCCTGCCATGGAGCCAAGCAGTAAGTTCTAAGTATTGAAAATATGACCCAATATTATCATTTCCTAAGGATAGACATTTAGTTATTTGCACAATTTTAATTATGCCCCGGTTGCAGGTGGGAAGGGGGCAGTGGCTGAATAGATTTGATGGTATTGTAAATACTCATATGTCCACAAACCCTTTCCTCTTCCCACATAAAACTCAATGGATCCTATTGGGTTGTCGGGAAAGTCATGACGCATTTTTGCAACGAAAAACAGAAAAAATATGTCATGACTTTTCCGACAACCCAATAATTCTCAAGACTTGTAACTCTTCACTGAATTTTATAGTCTTCTCTCCAGTTTAGTCAGCAAGAAACATTTCAGTAACTTTCAACTCTTAATTAGTAAAAGCCAAACAAAGAACGTATCCCTTTGGGGATGAGACAAAATAATGTTTTTATGGCTAACAGTTTTCCCTTATAATAAAGTCTGGTCTTGAAAACACCCTAACAAAGTAGGTTCTTGTAACCAATTATAATTACATAATTATATATAATAATGTGTATAGAAATGTACATTAGTCCCCCTTATGCACAAAGGATATGTTCCAAGACCCTGAGTGGAAGCCTGAAACTGCACATAGTACCAAACCCTTTATATACTATGTTTTTTTCCTCTCTATATATACTTATGATAAAGTTTAATTTATAAATTAGGCACCATAAGAGATTAACAACAATAACTAATAATCAGATAGAACAATTTTAACAATATACTATAATAAAATTTATGTGAACGTGGGCTCTCTCAATACCGTATAGTACTTACTGTACTCAACCTTTTCACTTAAAGGAAGCACTTTAAGGCTTCTCTTTGGCATATCCGAATTGCCAGCATCACTGCTCTTGTGCTTTGGGGCCATTATTAAGAGTTACTTGAAAGCAAGCTACCAAGAAGTTGATCTGATAATCGAGAGGGCTCTAAGTGACTAAGGGTGGGTGGCGTGGATATGCTGGACAAAGGGATGATTCACGTGCTGGATGAGACAGAGCAGGATGACAAGATCTCAGTACACGATTTAAAACTTATGAATTATTTATTTCTGGAATTTTCCATTTAATATTTTCAGATCCCAGTTGACCGTGGGTAATTGAAACCACAGAAAGCGAAACCATGGATGGAGGGGAATACCTACTGCATATGTTTTAATGTGTATGTATACATATGTGTATATATCTGTGTGTGTGTGTATACATATACATATATTTACATAGTCACACAGCATCAGGCCTAAGTTCTATACCTGAGCCCTGGTGTAAAGAGGCCATTCCTACAGTTTTCCAGTAAGCTGTGAGTACAGCTGAGGGCTATTTCCTGATGTCTGTGCAGATCCATCCTCCCACTGTTAACACCTACTTCCAGGCTCCCTGTACCTCCTCCAGACAGCACAAAATGACATAACAGTGAATACTTAAATCTGTCAGTGTTGCCCCTCACTGGAGGTTCATGTCAGAGTTGGCTGGTGAAGAAAGGCAGTACTGTAGTGAGGTACGACCTATTGTAGTTCTTGATGCAACTCCTCCTCTAGTTTTTGTAAATTACCCATGAAGCTGAATTACCCTTATTTCATATCTGGCTCCCGTGGCATGTCGTGACAGTGATTTCTTCTTCTTGTGCCTCAGTTTCACCCCGTACAAAATGGGGATCAACAAACACTGCACCTGGAACTTTCTAAGGGCTGCCAAGAAGGCTGCTTAGTGGTGAGTGAATGGTTGGTAAATAGAAGACACGATCTATCTGCCACCCAGAAGAAAAGCACCTCACAAACAGACTAAAAGGCTGCCCTGACTTGCCAAGGAGCATGCTCTGTAAGCAGGAAGAGTCAGGGGGAAAGCTAACATGGGCGAATTGCCCCCAGGGTCTGTTGGTCCTGACGACAGAGGGAACTCACTTAGGTGGTGTTCCTGTCTTTTCAGATGAAGGCAGGCTCTGGGGGGAGCGGTGGATAGAAAGGGAGGGGGGAGACAAGTGCATGAGAAACCTACTTGAGGTTTAGATAGATAGACAACATTGTATTAATCTGGAGGAAACCAGCGTGAACATACAGTTTTTAGAGAAAGAATTGATATCCAGTAAAATTTGTCATTCATTTGCTGAGGTGAGGAGGTAGCAAAATTTAATGTTCTAACCATCGACATAAAATTAAGAGGAAAAAAAAAGCACTTGGAAGCAGAAGAGAGTATGAGCCTCTCCTTTCACATGTGACGTTAACTGGTTGGAATTCACACACAAGTGCACACACCCACAGAGAGCCACTGCGCGTCCCTGGTGGCCTGCCTTTTCTTTGAGCAGACTCCCCTTGGAGTCATTTACCAGCCCCGAATCAGCAGCACTTGGATATGGCTTGTCCATTTGTGGACTGTCTTCTCACTTGACAGTGTCTCCCTGTTTGGTTTCAGAATTTGTTTCTGATCGTGCAAAGCATAATGATCCCAGCTCTGCTGTGTGGCCCAAAGTGAGCCTTTCGGAAGCTCCAGGCCTCAGTTTCCTTATCTGCAGAAGGAAGTTATTCTGAGACCCGAAACCAAGGTTCATTCATTTTGAGAATGTCAAGCGTAAGAGTGTGGTCTCTCAGTAACTGGGTGGACAGAGTGGCTTCAATAGCATAACTGCTGGGTGACCTGTCAGTGTCCTCTCATCCTCCAGGGAAGAGCTGCTGAGAGCAACACGCTGGGTTTGCAGTGGTTTATTGGAGGAGGCTCGCTTTGCTCACCAGAGCCAGTTGTGTGCATCTCTTTCCAGTTTCTGTTTGGTGACCTCCCGTTAATTGCTTTAAGTTAGCTATGGTGAGAGTATTCCCACCGTGGAAATTGGCAGAAACCACACATCATACCCCTCAAGTTTTAAGTATTAGTGGTCCTTGGATCCAGGATAGCTTCCTTCTCTCATTTGAGTTTGTCTCTATCAAGGCCCAGTTCTTTGTACCCCAGCATTTACTCCCAAGAGTCAACTCTCCTGGTCACCGCCTTCTTCCTGTTTAACTCATAGAAATGTCCTTCCAGAAATGGTGAAGCGCGTGAAAGAAGAGCTGGCATTTGAGCCTGTGGCTACCGCAGATTCTCTCACTGCTAGTGATAACCATCTTATTAACACTTTTGTTCTAGCAAACCCAGTCCATTTTGTCTTTTCTACTATTGTTAGTCAAAGCTAGGTAGTATCTTTTACAGTTCTGTAGAGCTTTGTCACGCCCCACTATCTTTGCCTCACAAATACCTGGAATTACAAATGACTGCCCTGCTTATGGCTGCAGTGATCTCCCATAGCCTACTATTGGGTCATCATGATGCATTTTTGCATTGAAAAACATAGAAAAATATGTCGTGACTTTCCCGACCCAATATGTTAGTGCAAACTCCCCACAGCGTTAAATAAGGCCTCTGCAGTTCCGACTTAACATGCATCTGTCTCTCCATGAGATGTACCCTTTTTGCCCTTGCCCAAACACAATCTGTTATATCTCCTCTCCACCCAAGCCCATTTCTGACCATCACAATCCTGTCATGGTCGACACTGAATACCACCTGGCGAGGCATGATGGGGGTCCCTGGCTTCCCAAGGACGTGGCTCCTTTAAACTGCAAGGGGCAGCTCCTTGGAAAGGTCTGAGAAGCCAAGACCAGCCCACCAAAGGGGTGGTTCTTGACTCCACAGATGCAACACTGTTATCTCTGGTGTTACCCCATTCCGTGTTCATCTTCTCAAGTTTTGGTCATGGCTCTGCTCTTATTACTTCAGTTTTCCACTCAGATTTCTGCCAGTTCCAGGAGGGAGCTTCTGACTTAATTTCTGGCCAAGGCCTTTGAACTATACTTATACCCTCCCTTGGCCCTGATCTTTTAAATTTCAGTGTCTGGCCTCCCTAATGCAAGGATCAGCAATTTTTTTTTTTTTTTGGATAAGGGCCCATTAGTAAATATATTAGGCTTTGTAGCCCACATGGCCTCTATCACAGCTATTTAACTCTGCCATTGGAGTGGGAAAGCAGCTATGACACAATATGTAAAAAAATTGGTGTTTCAATAAAACTTTATTTGTAAAAACAGGCTTTGGGCTGGGTGTAGCCCATGGGCCATAGTTTGCTGACCTCGTCCAGGTCAAACACCTATTAATATCTACTCCTGATGCCCGTTTATGTAACTGATGGCCAGTCTAAATATGTAATGTTCATTAGTGCAGCCCATGCAAGAGATCATGTTTAGGACATGTGCAAGAACCTTGAGGGTTCCAGAGAATATTATGTTTTTGCTCTATCGACAAAGGAGGACTGCTTCAAAACTGGGCAAAAGCAGTTGTGTTCTGAGGGCCAGTATACTAGAGCAACATTTCCAAATTTCAGCCATCTGTGTACTGCTTTCGCGTTTCCTGCCCTATCTCTACTACCTGCACTGTTAGCTACTTAATATTCTCTTTTTAAAAATGATCCCCCTTTAAAAACCTTAACCTAATACTTTAAAGAGAAACTTTATATCATTTTATAAATGAAAGACCAGTACCATTTGCAATAAATAGAAAGTAACCATAAAAACAAAAATATACTGAAAACAAAGTGTTGTTATTAAAATCTAGTTACTGTCGCTAGTTGGAAGGTTTTAAGCATAACACTTTATTGTTTTTAAAGAGGGAGGAGAGTTGGTATTGCAGAGATGTTGAAGACTGTCTAGCCCCAAACTGAGACTTTTTTCTTGATGTGAAAAAAAATATTAGAAAATAAATGAAATGAGATGCACTGTTTTTTATTGCTGCATTTGCTCACCTCCTATGGTGATTACATGGAACTCTGTGTCTCATTTGCCACCTAAAAACACAAAGGACTGGCAATTTTGGCATGAGATGGACCTGTGTTCAAATTACTGGCATCACCTTAGGTTCCCCAACTGCAAAGTGGAAACAGTTTAACACTTAACCCACCTTCACTCATGCCCCCAAAAGTAGGAGTTAGGTATTGATTGTCTGGGCCAGGCTGGACGCCAGCATGGAGCTTTTAGGCATTGGAGTTGGTGTTCGTAAAGACCCAACACAATGACTGTCCCTTATATGGACACTGCTGTTGTCCTTGGAACCCCTGCGAATTCAAAATGTCTCTCTCTTACAGTTCTTACAATAGTACCTATGAAATTTCTGTAGTTGGCCCTATTGCATCACAGCTGAGGCTTTGGCCAAGTTACTTAAATTCTCTTGTGGCCCCACTGACCAGTGTGAGAGTTAGATGACGTGTCAAATACTTTCTAATGGTAAATTCTGCCCTGGTTTATCATTGGCAGTACCTTGGGTGGTAGGTTTTGGCGTCCTGTCTTCCCCACTTCCTGGACTGAGTTCCTGGAAGGCAGAGACTGTGGTGGTGGTGGTGGTGGGCTTCTGTCCACATCACCCATTTGCATTTGCAGCTTGTGCAAAACTGTCAGTGAAGGGAATGGAAAATGTCATTCCTGTTTATTCTCACTTGCATGTTCTCTGCCTCCCAAGACCAGAGTTTTTGGCCTTATAAACTCTAATGAATCTTGGTGGTTCCTACCAGTATGCTAGCTCGAGCTGTCCCCATTGGTGCAGGCCTGAGATGAAAATGGGTCTCCTTATCCTCTGCTGACTCCAAGTGCTGCTTGGGTTCGTGCATGTCACCTCCCGCAGTTGCATTCTACACCATTTGCCCTTTAGCTGGTTAATTCTCTGTCGTTTCAAAGCTTACCCTCCTCCTCCTATGATCCTGCCGATTCACAATCTTTCCCTTAGAACGTTTGTTTGTTATAGATGTTTTTACAAGTTCTTAGCCATGGGGTTCTTCTTTTCTTCTCGCCTTTACAAACCATTTTTCTTGGCTCACAGATTAAAGTCTATCTGTCGATGTCACTGAGTGAAGATTTCTAAAACTCTGAATCCTATTCTCAGAATAAGCCACTCAACAGCACAGAAATTCTTCCTTTGAAGGTTTTTTTTTGCCTGGACAACTTAGTGCTTGTACAGATTTCTATGAGACGAAAAGGCATCTGTTCTGTCCTTGAGGGAAGACTGCGGCAGGATTGGAGAATCCTCAACACTGAGGAGGGTTGTAGAAAGAGTCTCTCTGGCCCCAGAGGACTGAAGTAACCTGTTACTCTCACATATCCACATGGGGGCCCCACACCTGCAGTCCTGATGCCTAGTCCAACTTGCTGTGACCTCCCAATAGATTGGGAGATAAATATTATCAAACCCTCAGGGAATGCACTTTCTCTCAGAGCCTGTGGCCACCAAAGGGCGACAAGGAGCTGGTCAGAGACAGAGCGGTCCCTTTACATTGAGATGACCTGGTCTGACCAAAGTGGGTCGAATGGAGAGGCCCAATTACACGGGCTTAAAAGGCAGCCACACCTGCAACCTGTTTACCTGTATATAATCATCCCTGGAGCATGCAAAGTGCCGGATAGGGGGATGAACAAACCACAGGGCGGCAGAGTCTGGCTCGGTGGCAGAGACGTAAACAGAGGGTTGTGATAAATGCCACAAAAGGCATTTGCTAGGGGCTCGACCCTGCCAAGCTGGTCCGCCTCTCCTCAGTTAACATGAAATTTTGATCCTGGCACCTCATGTTAACCAGACATGACCTGGAAATGAAGAATGCCCCTCGGCCCCTATTCGGATGATCACGGATGGGGTGGCTTCCCTGAGGACCGTCATGGCGCTGAGTGAACACCCTCTCCTTAACCAGATGAGGGAGCTCAAGACAGCCAAGGGCATTATTCTCCCCACTACTGCTCCTCTCAGATTTCCCCAGAGAAGAGTGGGAGTGAATCCTTTATGAGAAGATGTGGGTGACATGGTCCTGGCATCTAAGAAGGCATATATGGCAGCCACGTCCCCAGAGAGGCCTCCGAGTTTTGTTGCTGTTGAATATAGAAAGAGGAAGAAGAAGGAAAAGAGGCATATTCTGTTTCAGCACAGCATAGCCGTAAGATTATACTACAAAACAAAGGCAAATTAGTTAAATCAGTGTTTATGGAATAGATGCTACAGAAAATATCAATAAGAGGTTCCAAACATATGTTGGGCAGTGGAACTATTATTGTTATAAGTAAATGGGGCATTACTTTGATGAAGGCATTATTTGTGTGGATTTAAAAAAGAAGAGTCCTGGTGTATTTGTTTAAAAAAATCAGTCACCTCATTCAGTCATACCTTCCACTAACCTAAAACACCCTTAATATTTTTAATAGATCTATCTGTTGCACTCAAGAGGTGTTGTAAATACCTGCTGGGAACTACCATTATATTGTAGCTGGCATGATGCCTTTAAGATAAACAGTTAACTTATTATTTAAGTGTACCTGACAGTCCTGGGAAAAGGGGGAGGTGAGGAATTATCAGTAGACTGCTCCAGTGGTGGGGTGCGCACAGCCACACAGGAGAGGGTAGAGTTTTCGGAACCACAAGGCTCTCTTCTCTGAGGAAGTAAGTCAGAAGAAAACAGCTTCTGCAGAGAAAGCGAATGCCCAGGGCTGTTTATGTGTCTCCCAGTGTTTCACTTGGTGTTCAGTGACTCTCTGTGGGGCTTGATGATCATTTGTGGGTCTAGGAAAGCTTAATCACCTTCATGGTTCAGCTCAAGAAGCAGGAGGCCTTTCCTAATCTCGCTCCTGTCAGCCTCTTCAGCCTGCTCTCTTGACCTTCCCTGGAAGCTTTCTCTGCTCCTAGGACTCCAACCAAATGCTCTGGCCGCCATGTCTCTGTGTACCTTATTCCCTTGATTTGGAAGGCCTTTCTGGACTCTCTATATCCTGAACCCTTACCTTTGTTCACCTGGCCCACTCTGCCTCCTACTGTCAGGACTGCTGAGGCATCACCTTTCCTGGGGGCCCTGCCAGGTTCTCCTGTCTCTCTGGCCACCCGCTACCCTCTAGCATGGCGCAGGCCTGTCTCCTGCAGGATGCATTGACTGCTTACTTGGCTACCTTGAGACTGTGCTCCTCCTGGTTGGGAACAGGCTTTGCACCTTCTGGTGTCCAACATGATAAATGCTCAATACGGGTTTGTCAAATAAATGAAAGAAGTTGATCAAACGAGGAATCACCTGCCAGAATACTGAATAAAAACAGGGAAGAATTCTGTGGAGTTTCCCAGGTGGGTGAGATGGGGTAGGTTCTTTAACATACGAAAAATGATCAATCTCATTCATAATTAAAATGCAAAGAAGATAGTTTTTTTCAATTATGAATGGGCAAACACCAAAATGTGATAAATGTTTTCAGACGTGTGGGGAAACAGCATTGCATTTGTATGCTGACTTTACAGATGCACAGCCCTCTGACCCAGTGATTCCACTTCTAGGAGCTTATCTTCCAAGATATACATGTGCAATATTAGATACATAGATAGATAGATACATACACACACACACACAGGCATTCATTCATTACAGCCTTTTTGTTTTTTGTTTTTTTGAAATAGCAAAAGATTAGAAACATCATATATCCATTAGTAGGGAACCAGTTAAATTAATTATGGTACATTAGTAAAATTGAATACTATACAGCTGTCAACAAGGATAATGTGGCTCTGTGTATATGGATATGAAGCAATCTCCAAGTGAAAAAAAGCATATACAGAGCATTAACATTTGTATTTGGGGGAGAGGGAAGAATATTTCCGTACATGCTTTTGTATAGAATACTCTGGAATGATAAAAAAGTGGTATCAAGAATTGGAGGGCTGGGGCCGACCGAGTGGCATGTTGGTTAAGAGCTGGCTTGGGACGCCAGAGAGCCCCGGTTCGGATCCCACATATGAGGGCCAGTGAACACTGCCCTCCACAGCTAAGATGCTGAACAACAGCTCAACCCGGAGCTGGGCTGCCGTGAGTCGCTGGCGACGGCGTAGGCTGCAGCCCCTGTGGCAGTGGATTGCCATGGGCTACCGTGTGTAGCCAGCAGCCAGCGTGAGCGGGCAGCTGCCGCAGTGAGCGGCCATCCAGAAGCCGGTGACTGATCTGCCTCTCCAGGGAAGAGCGCAATGATGGTGCCAACTTGGGCCAGTGAAGCAACGTCCTCCACAACTAGACTGAAGAACAAAAGGACAGCAACTTGTCTGTTCCCCTTCCCCCAATTCCCCAGCACTGTTCCCATCCCCCAAATCCCCAATAAAATCTTTAAAAAAAAAAAAAAAGAATTGGAGGGCTGAAGGGTAGGAGTAGACAGGTGAATTTTTCTACTTTTTTTTTTTCTATTTTGGTAGCTTTTGAACTTTGTGCAAAAAATATGTAGTGCTTATTTCTAAAAAAAATAATTTGTTTTAAAGACACCAGCTGAATGGTAGATGTGAGTGTTCAGATTTGCTGAGATTTGCAGAATCACTATATAAACATCACCAGGAAGAATTTTATGTAACTAAAATAAATGTTTTTCATCCTAATATCTCCCCACGCCCCCTCACCTCCCTGCCTCTGAAGTCCCTCTGACTCACCTGTTACCTAGACCACCAGAGTTGGAAAGGACCTTGGACAATTATCTTGTGATGTTTCCATTAAATCAAGCTGAACACCGCTGCTTTTCCTATAAATGTGCCATGCCTTAAACTTATCTGCTGCTAAAGCATGTTTGCTTTAAAAACCTGAATGTGGACTTCACAGAGTTATTTAGAGTTGCGATAACAAGTAGAGTGTCATTGCAGTACTAATTAACCAACTATGAATTATGAGCCAGAGCTCTAATTCTGTGTAGTAGAAACATAAGCTTTGATCCAGTGGTTTTTGACCTCAGTGGAGGCAATTACTAGGCTCCTCATTCTCAGTCCCATGCTAAGACCTATATACACCTATAGGAGGAAGTGGACAAGGCCCTCCTTAGCTCTCCATTCCTAGTGCATTTCATGAATAACATCCCTTCAAAATCCGGAGATTGTCGAAGAGTAACCCTGGCAGTAGCAAAAGGGTAAACACAAAGCTTTCTGCAATAAGGTGGAAGAGGAAAAGGGAGGAAATGGGATAAATTGTGGGTGTAAGGGTGGGTTGTGACACAGGTTCTAAGTCACAGAACCACTATTTTTGGATTGTAAGCCATCCAATTATAAAATACTTTGGACTTTGTCACCTAACTTATGTAGTGGGTTGTTAAAAAGTGTGACCCAAAGGAAATGCAAGATTTGTTTGAGATGATTTTTCTTTAATTCAATTTCTATTTGTAGCCTAAGGTAGCTGCTCCTTACAGTTTTGCTGCCAAAAAGAAGTGAATCTTATATTTGAAAAGAATCTTGTCTAACTGCGTGTCATCTTGTCTCAGCTGCCTCGTGCCTGAGGTATTAACCAGAGAGATTAGATGACTGACCCAACATCTGTCTGATAGCTTGTCCAAGGGACAGCTGGGATCCAAACCTTGGTCTCCGGCTCCGAGCTCAGCACGCCTCCCACTCTGCTGCTCTGTTGTGCTGAAATGATGGTAGCCTTTTGGTAACAATGAAATGCTTTATTAGGGGTGGGGAGAATTATCAAGTTAGAAAATCCAAGGAATACATTTAAATTTATATTTTTTCTTAAATCATGGTTCCCTAAGAAATTAAGGCCTTTTGCTTTGCTTATAAGACATTAGTAAATAAAAGGGTTTGCATTTCCACAAATATCTATGTTTGAATGCTACACATTTTGTATTTCCCACCAAAAAAACCAAAAGTACCCTGATTGAATGAAGCACAATAATCAAGGCGCTCTGAAATGAAGAAGCATAATCCATTGGTTTGCCAATCATACTTCTTAGTTTCTGAAATTATCGTGAAATGGGTGTTTAGCCTCAATCCTCAGACAGTTCTGTGTAACTTCAGTAGCTTCTCTCCTAGTTCAATGCTGGCTCCATGCAGCACCTTCTAATTGATTGTCTGGTTGTGACTTATTAGGTGACATCAGACTCATTCACATTTCATAGGAAAACCAGGTCCCACCTTTCCTGGGCGCATCAGGACCAAAGCTGGGAGTGAGAGATTCAAGGGGAGTTTGAGGGTGTTGTGCTTCTATCAAAATAACCCGAATGCCCACATTTGTAGGGTGCATGGCAGTTTACAGAGTACCTTCTCATAACTCCCTGAGGTTTGGTGAGGGCCAAATGAGAGGAGAGGGCAGAAGTTTATCACCATACCAGGGAGACCGGGACTCTGTAAACAGCTAAGGGGAGGGCACTGCTAAACTCCCTTCCCTCCCTCAATTATGCTGCTGAGGACCTGGCTCCACACAAAGAAAGGAACTTCATACTAGAAGTAGTAGGCAGCCCTGGGCTGCATCCAGGGAAGGGAGGAGATAGGAAAAGAAACCTGAAGCGGTGGTAGCAGGACTTCCTCTGGTCGCCTCCTGAGCCAGGTAGGTGGCTCACCTTGATTCAAGTCAGGCTTCCACTCCTGTATATAACTTCTCAGTGATGGGTCCTGCTGGGGCCCACCCAGCTAATGGTGCTGGCTTGAGAGGAAGTGATGAAAAGTCAGAAACCAACTGAGACAGATGCTCTGTTTACTGTCTTTGTGAGACAGGGAACCGAGAAGAGAGTATGAATTAGCAGCTGAAAGGAAGTTCATGTTTAAGCGCCTGAGACATTAGCCCCGTCGAGTACATTCCTTCATTCATCAAACTTACTGGGCGACTGCTGTGTGTGCTGGTCACCAGGTTAGAAGCTGTGGATGTGCGGGTGTAGGACGTGCACCGTACAGGAAGGATATAGTTCAGGAATCTTGCGTTTCTGTCAGCACCACTGGAAACATTTCTCGGTGTAAGTCAGGTCTCCCCAAATTAGTTATAAATCAAATTTGTATGTTTGGAGTTATCTTCCTACTAATTTGCCTCTTTTCAGAATTGATGTAAAGGGATCTTAAGATGAATCCTCATTAAGATGATGAATCCTTTTTAAAATAAGAATAATTTATATGCCATCTTTCCCCAGCTCATTCATCCATCTTCAAAATTGGCTTTTTCAAGATTTTAAAAAGTGGATTTCATTGTATTCAAATCATGTAACATTAGCTCTAAGAGCTAATGATTTTCTTTTCTTTTTTCATCAGCACCTTATGAGATATCAGAGGTGTTCACTGATTTGTTTTTTGTGTGTTTTTTTTGTATCCTGTGGAGTGCTTTTTATTTTTTTATGGGTGTTGTTTGAGAAGTTATTTTTCTGATTCCTCCCCCAATTTTGAAAAATAACTTTCCTTATGATCTTTTTTATTGTCTCCAGCGCGCCCCTTCATGTAGCAGAGTTAAATGCCAAGGAGCAAACCCTGGGTAACAAAGAAAGCGTTAACAGCACCCCCTTTGTGGCAGTGCTGGTGTCCCACTGCTGTTATATCCAGAAATACCCGCCCCAACTTTAACTTCCCCATGGTGCTTGAAACAAGGACTGACTTGAGTGCTGCTATTTACTAGCTGCAGTCACATTATAAGGCTGCTGTACAGAAATAGGTGTTAAAAGATATTTGGTTCACTTCTAGCCAGAACCTAAAAATACGAGCTAGGAAACAGCAAGGATAGCCTTTTTCCTTCAAGATTTCATTGGATCGAGGAACCAACTCTAGAATACGTTCTATTGTTTTATTGAAATTAAGTAGAGAGGACTAAGGATTGCTGAGGTCAGTATTGTTTTTTTCCTTCCTAGAATATAAGCAGCACTAGGACATTTTTGTTTTGTTCACTACTATACCCGAAAACCTAAAACCAAGTACTTAACTTATCATAGGTGTTCAGTGAACATTTGTTAAGTGAATTTGGAAAAGTTTTTAGTGTAATCTTAGAAATCATTCTGTTCTCTCAAATCAGATAAACTGCCCAGTATTTACCCTCCAGTCAGAACATTGGGAATGGGTGGTTTGGGTGTTCACACCACCCCAGTCCTCAGCGTAGATGAGATGTCACTCTTGTGTGAGATGGTGAATGCCATTTGATTCAGCATGGCCTGGGGAAGGAGTTCTTTTATAAGGGAGGAGTGCGTGATTTGGCTGACCCTCTCCTGCCTGGCTCTGCTGACTTGGGGCTTAGGGCTGTATTAGAGATGAGTTTAATTTTCCTTGATCATCATCATGACTACAATGAATAAGATCAAAGTCGTTTCTAACTGCTGGGAATAGTTAACTTCTATTCAGAAGTCAAATGCTGTTGGTTTATCACTCATTCCCAGACAATTGAGGACTCAAAGCTTCTGGCTTGAATTTTTGTTAATTGTGAAGCTGTTTCTTCAGTTAGCCAAGACATGCTGTTGTACTTCTTGTCTTCAGGAAATAAACCACCACATGAGCCACAACATCTGATCATAGGAAGTGTATGCAGTGGCTACTGTGTCAGGAAATGTCTTCCTCTGTGTTTTCCAGTCAGCAGCCTATTGTACTGAGCTGATGAGCATAAGCTGGACTGAAAGAAACTGGCTTGGTTGGAGACCAGTCAGTGTCTTCAATAAGCACGTGTTCTTGTTATAGTTGGAAGATAGAATATGAGCTGGAGTAGGCCAGGAAAAAGAAGCCAGCTGTCAGCAGCAAATACTTCTAGTGAATTTGCTGATTGCTGGGCACCTGCTGTATTCTAGATGCTACTTGGGCTGAGGAGGGAAAAAAATGAAAAAGACACAGGGAGGGAGGGAGGGAGGGAAGCAAGGGACAGATTTGAGTGCTATTTGGAGAGTTAAAGGAGACAGTTATTTGAAAATGAAGAGTTGCTGAAAGGACAGCACAGTTGTTGGTGACAAGGCACATGGCTCCTTTTGCCTTTACAGAGATGATTTTGTATTTACCATGTGCCACACAAGGCAAACATTTATATACTCAGATTATAACTTGTATTGCATCATGTATATATGTTTATTTGGACTCAGATTATGACGTGTTTGTTTTTACCCTGGTTAGTCTTAATCACAGATAATGAGTCGAAAGCCTTATAAGGGTAATTAATCACTTCTCTAAAAACACAATTCGGTTTTGTTAGCTGGACTCGTCACAGCAGAATACAAGCATTAAAGAAAATGCTTTCAGTTCTCACTTGGTTTAGATCTTGAAAAGATGGAAGCCGGCGTGCAGATTTTTGGCTCGCAAAGACTCAGCCTTACCTCTCATCTGTCTGGATCCAAATGCATGTTGGTGCTCAGGCACACATGAATGTCCTAACCTTCTGAGGACTTTGTCTGACTGTCTGGGATTCACTCCACCTTTCTCCATTCAGCAATCCGTGTCTTAGGGGAGAGTTCTCAAACCTTATCTTGCCCACGGAGGTTCAGCACAGCCCTGGTTGGGGCCGGTGATCATAATATTATAGCAAAGGCTTTACTAGGCTTGCAGGTATGTGCAGCTCCCAGCATGGGGCAGGAGAGCCTGTCAGCCAGGAGTCCCCTGACCCTGTGAAGGAGTTTACTAGTTAATGCTTTTATTACCCTCTCTAAAAAGCGTTTATATTTGGGTGAATTCTCTTAAGGAGCAAAGAGTGAGCCACTACAGTGAAATTTCCAAAGTAACCTTTCCTGGAGGAGATGTTTTTGGTAAGAGTCTGCAGTGAGGTTGACACTGAGGCGAAAAAGCTGGAAATTTATCCCTAAGACCCATTTTCCTAAGATTTGCTTGAGGGGGCACATCTTGTCCAAAATTGATTGAACTGAAATATATACATGAGATGTAAATTTATTGACGAATCGACAGTTGCAGAATGATATTTTAAGAGCAAAGATTTAAACTCATAGACCACAAGTCAAAAATATCACTCCCCAGCTTGAGACTCAGACAAGGAACTTATCAACTCCTCAGTTTACCTATCTGGAAAATGGGGATAACAGTGTCTACTTCACAGGGGAGTGGTAAGGTTTACATGAGATGCTGAGCACCCATAACTGTAATTAATAGTGGTGGTTTGGGGAACGTTCCTGCTAAAAACACTGTGACGAATGGTTTTAGGTGTATCTCTGAAACTTTATTAGATTTTATCAAATTAAATAACTGGGAGAATGGGGAAGAGATAGTGGTCAGTAAAGCCCATGGAGAAGTTCTGGTAAAACTAGAGTTAAAACTGTATTTTTTTCTCTATATTGTCACAAAATGAATTAAGGAGGGGGATGGTGGATATGAAAGATGGTATTATCTGTAGAGAATTGTACACAAACCTTGATAAGAGCGGTCACAATTTTCTTAAGTCAAGGCTTTTTGTTTTTGTTTTAATTTCTTAAAGAAGTCTTTGACAAAGAAACATATTAAGGCTTCCGCCTGAATAGCTGTTTAGATGTTTCGTCTTCCTTCACTTGAAATACTTCTACTATTTACCACTATTCTAGTAAAAGGAGCCCCTTTGCTAAAAACTGAACATGAATTAATAAAGAGAAAATCTTAGATATTGACTTCCTTTTTCAAGAGCTAAATATTAAATCTCTGAGAAATCTGGTTATCTACTTCATTAGACCCGTGTATGGTGGTTTCGATCTACAGTCAAGCATAACGATTCCTTTTAACAGGAGGTGGGTTTAGCCTTCCTCTTATACCCGTTTCAAAAGATGTATAGAGTCCTGCAGCTGGAACGAAACTTAATGTGGTCATTTAATGCAAATTCTACTCACTATACTCCAACCCTAGAGAGAAATTCCTTCCCCATCTTGCCCAGGAGTAGCAGCCTGACCTGTCTTTTCACGAACATCTAGTCATCATCTAATTATGCCATTGGCTTTTCTCTTTTGTCCTTCTACCTCTTTCAACAAAAATTAAGAATCCCTGATGTTTTTCTCAGGAGGAAAATCCAGAATTGTGTAAGCAACCTCTTAAAAAGTCAAGGCCTTTTTAAGAGCCAGTAGACTCTTTGAGAGCAGATGGGAGGTAAATGAAGTACAAAGTCTCAGACTTGCTTATCTCATTCACTGATTTATGTGCCATTCAAGCTATGGACTTTCAAGAGATCCTGTGCCTGAATGCTCTTGAAGCATGAGTGTGTTAGAGCCGCTTGGGGTTTATTGTTTTGTGGACATGAGTTTATAGAGTGAGGTAAGTTACTGGTTTCATAACTGCAATTCTCCTGACTCAGAACCCTTTCCAACGGGTCACCACGATATCTGATTTAATCCTTTTATGATTTGGCCCATAACATTGCTGCTATTCACAAGGACTTTACTTGGATCATGTGGTGTTTTTTTCCCCCCTAAAAAACCCAAAACCTATTTTTGTTCATTTTTCAACAGTTTTTGTGTTGAAAACATTTTGTTTTCTGACAACTGTTTTACTACATTTATTTTATTTTTATTTTTTTAAGATTTTTCTTGGGGAATTGGGGGAGGGGACCAGCTAAGTTGTTGTTCTTCTGTCTTCACTGTGGAGGGTGCCAGTCACCATCTGGCTGCCCGTCGGCAGCTCATGGCCTCTTAGCTCAAGGTGCTGAGTTCAGTCTTAGTTGCGGGTGGGCCACCATCCCATGCGGAGTCGAACCAGCAGCTTTGTTGTTAAAAGCACACACTTTATCTTCTGAGCCATCTGGGCGGCAGCTCAGCTCAAGGTGCCAAGTTCAGTCTTAGTTGTGGGTGGGCATAGCCACCATCGAACAGGCAGCCTTGTTAGGAGCACATGCTCTCACCAGCTGAGCCATCCTGCCACCTGTTAGTAGCTCAGTGACAGCTCAGCTTGGGTGCAGCGTCACTGGCCCGTGTGGGAATCAAACTGGCGGCCCTGTTGCTCAGAGCTTGCACTCTTAAACCAGCTCTTAACCAACTAAGCCACTCCGCCAGCCCTTATACTACATTTATTTTATTAGATTCCATAGAAGCCAAAGGCAATTATTATTGTTAATAATTTTGTAACAAAGTAACTAAACAATTTGTTTTATTGACTGTTAATCATTCTCTGTGTGTGTGTGTGTGTGTGTGAGAGAGAGAGAGAGAGAGAGAACTTTAAAAGACAGTAGGGTAGAGGATTGGATTTGGCTCTCCCCAGTTATTCATTCGCTCCTAGAGGAGCCCTTGGTCCTAGCTCAATTTAGCACAGAATGTCCCTTGCACAGACTGTTCGGAAGTTTTAACTGGAACTTTCAGAACTAATGAGGACTGGGTAGCAGATAAAGTGCCTCAAACAAGTACTAATGAGGGTATGGGGTGCAGTGAAATCTGACCATTGCACTAGAGGACAGGGTGGGGAGGAGAGCTCTGGTAGATTCAGTCTCTGCTCTGCCACAGTCCTTGGAGTTGGTGAGCACACATACCTCTCTTACAGGTAATGCACAATCCATGATTCTGTAATTTCCCTTCAAGATGAAGACCATGAGTCTGTCATCTGATGGAGCTCAGAATGGCTATAGAAGCGAATGGAACCTAGTTGGATAGAGTCTCTCATTGAACCCCAACACTCTCTCATGGGACTCTCTTTGCTTCCTCTCTTGCTTCTCTTGCACTTTAGGGATCCTTCAAGCCTTAGCTGGTTCCATTTTCAAATGGAACCTGAGATTCTATGAGCTGGGTTCCCACAATTTACTTGTAACTTCATTCTCTACTCAGGCCCCCAGCATGGTCAAGGCTTGGGTTAGAGTTCCCAAGGTGGCCACTGATCAGACTTGTGACTAATTGACCATATGCCTAAAATTTATGGCATTATCTTCCCCACATGCAAACAGGCATTTTACTTTTTTTTTCTTTTTTTTTAGTACAGATGAAATAGTTCTCCAGAATCACAGAGATTTCTCAACTATTAAATATGATTTTATTTTCCCAGCTGGTGACCTAGTTATTTTAAGCAACAAATTCTACCCATACAAAATAATTTCTGCTAGGCCCTTGAAATTCCTAACAGTGGACATCTAGTTTATCTGAAATTCATTCAGTTGGAACCTCCTGTTTCCTTTGGGCATTTACAGTACAAAGATATAATGATATAATTCTTAAAAACTGCCCTGAGGCACATAGAGTATTTTGAAGAGCCTGGGAAACTATCAACTACATTAGAGGTAGGAGAGCTAGGGTTTAAGTGTATTTTGTTTCATCGTTTTTTATTGGTAGTCTACACGTGTATACCACTATCACCAGTTAACCAGAATATAGAATCAGCTAGTAGAGCCTGTTCCCCAGCCAAGCCAGATGGCTGTAGGGCTATACAGCTGATCCCTAAACAATGCGGGAGTTAGGGGCACCAACCCCCACACAGTCAAATCTGTATGTGACTTTGTCTTCTCAAAATGTAACTAGTTGTCCCTTGTTATCTGTAGGGGATTGGTTCAGGGACCTCCATTGATGCCCAAATCCGCGGATGCTCAAGTCCTTGTATAAAATGGCGTAGAACAATGCATACAGTTGTCCCTCTGCATCCATGAATTCCCAATCATGGATCGAAAATACTCTTTTTGATCCGTAGTTATTGAATCCACGGATGTGAAACCTGGGGGCATGGAGGGCCAACTGTATATTTATTGAAAAAAAATTTGCGCGTATAAGCTGAGCCATCCTGCCACCTGTTGGCAGCTCAGCGGCAGGCAGCTCAGCTCGGGCTGGGAATCGAAACGGCAACCCTGTTGCTCAGAGCTCGCACTCTTGAGTGAGCTCTTAACCAACTGAGCCACTCAGCCAGCCCAGGAGACATCAGTGTTTTAGACCCATTAGTTAGGATTTGGGATAACCTGGACTGGGTAGAGTTTGATTAGTTATGCACTGTGAACAAAGCGTTTGCCAAATAAATTAATATTCTGCCAAATAATATTTCAAGAATATCTACACTAATTATGGAAAAGGTGAGGTGTTTGGGTTTTGTTCTCCCTTTTTTCTTACTTAGCAGATTCCTCTATACTTTTAAAAAATAAGTCTTGTATATATTTATTAAAGCAGCCTAGTAGGAGTTTTCAGTTGTGAATTTTTAAAAGCAAGTAAGACATAAATACATTCTCATTTTTAAAAAAGCATGTAAGACAGACGTAGCTAAAATAAAAAGTACATGTCCCCTTTTACCAACCAAATTTGCTTGTAGCTACCTTTTTCTATGCACTTATGTATACACATATTTAATAACATGTAGTTTTGTTTTGTACACTTAAAAGACAGAATCAACTTAATCTATAATTAGCTCTCTTCTTGTAATAGCGTGCTTTGGAGAGGTCCCTGTGACAGTGCAAATATGTCTACTTTGTTCTTTATAACAGCTGTATAACGTTCCATATTATGGCTATACTATGAATTACTTTCTCCCTGTTGGTGGATACTTATATTTTTTGCAATCTTTGTTTTTTACAAGCAGTGCTGTAAAAAGATAGTAGCTGTCTTTGTTCAAATCTCTTGGTGTGCATGCATGAGTTTCTTCCAGTAAGATTTCTACCAGTAGATTCTTGGTTAACAGAGTCAATGTTTACACTTGAAGATAGCAAAAGTATTTTTCTTGAGAAATATTCAGTTTTCTTACAGATTCAGATGCCTTTTCCGTAAATAGTTAGGCTTGTGACACCTTCTGTGGAGCTTTCCATGTAGCCACTCTGTGGGGTGGTGTCAGCAGTTTTACTGTGAACTCTTGCCAAAAGCAGTGTCAGAATAGAGCCTTCATAGCATAAAGGTAGAAATTAGTCTTTGGTTCTTTTTCCTCGGTCCTGTCCTGATAAAAGATTAGAGGTTCTACAGACTGGCTTGTATAGTCATTTAAGCAGCCCTAGTAAAGCATGAACTAGGGCTGCTTAAATGACTCATTTTTAAGAACTAAGAGAAGACAGATGTAGTGTAGGGGATCTATGCAAGTGGTGGCCCCCCTTTCATTCAGTAAAGATCTGAGAAAACTGGAGCCCCCATTTACTTCATTGTTTCCCTGTTTTCTCTATCTGTATACCTCTCTCTTTTTCTCTCTTCTTTATTTTCTCTGTAGGAATGGTAACATCTCTTTCTGGGACTATTGCCCAGTTTAAAGCATGAAGAAACATGTGGCTTGTACAGCCACTATTTGGCACCTCTGACACTAGAAGGAAAGAAAAAGTAATGGGGGTACACTGTGGTCATCACATCCCTTCTCTTGCAACCCCCAGAATGGATATTTATGGGATTTCAATGTCAAGCCCTTCCATTAAAATGACCTCTGTCATATTTAAATGCTGATTTGTGTTTTCTTTCCAGGATCTAAAATAGTCTCAAAAGATGGAAAACTTCTTATTCTCATATTTCTATCCTTTTCTATATAATTTTAATGCTTAAATAAAAATAAGAAACCATCTAAATAACTCAGTTATTAGACTGGCAGGATGTCCGGGGGTGCAGGGGAAGGAGGGAAATCCTCTGAACAAAAAGTCAGGAGAAGGCCCAAATGTCCACCAATAGTGATGGGTTAACTACACTTCAGTACATCCAGATAGCGTAATACACTCTACCAATACAGAAAGATTTTCAAGATAATACTGTTAGGTGGGGGGAAAAAAAAAAAAGATGCAGCAAGTGTGTAGAATATGCAAATACTTCTGAAAGAAAAGGGGGAAAATAAGAATTTATATTTGTATTTGCTATTATAATATTTGCATGAAGAAACTGAAGGATACAAAAGCAAGTAAAAATGTTTTATTTCTGTAAAAGATGAGGAAGGGGGTGAGTGAGAGTAAGACATTTCACAGTATACCTTTTGATAGTATTCTAATTTTTGAATTATGACTTATCCAGAAATAAAATTTTTACTAAAGAGATTTGCTCTGTTAGATAAGAGGTAAACTAAATCTGATCTTGTTTAGCCCATTATATGTGTGATTTTACCCATCATGTTTGAGCCTATGTAACTTTTCAGGTAGGGTCAGTTGCAGGACCATATTTTGAGGAGGAAGGTGATAATTCTATAATTAGAACCTGTATGGCAATTTAAATGTCAACTGCTTTGGTAGGAAATTGAAAAGGCAGATCTGCATTTAAACTGTTTCTTTAGCTTGTTTGAACTTCTTGGTTTTGTTTTTTATTTTTTTGCCAAAAAATTGAAAACCTTAAGACATGATGGTCATGGGAATCTCTTGCTGATGCTTCGGTGAAGACAGTGAGAAAATGAACTCAAATTATGGTCTTAGCCTGTCTTTGTTATTTTTTAATTTTCTTAATTAAAGTTTATTGGGTTGGCAATTGTTAGTAAAGTTACATAGGTTTCAGGTATACAATTCTGTAATACATCATCTGTATATCACATTGTGTTCACCACCCAGAGTCAGTTCTCCTGACATCACCATATATTTGACACCCTTTACCCTCATCTACCCCCCACCCCCACCCCTCTAACCCTCTGATTGTTTTTGTTATTTGATTAAGTCTGTGTCCTAGAGAAAGTATGATAGACAGTCTGTGCTTTTATTTTTACAGGAGCAGGAAAATTCAGATTCGAAACATCCCTCCTCATCTGCAGTGGGAGGTAAGCCAGTGTCACTTCTGTATTTGTCATCTTCCAGCTGTCTTTCCTCATCTTGTTTTTTAATGGGTTAGCAAGACATTTTCTCCCTCTCTTAGTTCCCTTTCAATTTAGGAATTAGAGGTCCTCAGATTTACCCACAAATCCTCTGGGTTTTGTGTCTAACTTTCTCAGTACCCTGATATGTATGATCTGTCCTGAGTTTGGGATCATATCTGTTCCTTTCCTTTTGTAGGATGTGCACTTTGATCTCTCATGTTCTGTCTTCTTAAGCACCAAGCATCAACAAACTGAAACAAAACGTATACCTGCTTTGTGATTTTTCTTTCATGATTTTGTAAGACTTTTACCTTTCCAAATTATGATTTTGAAAAACAATAAAACCTATGGACAACCGATCAAAATAGAAGGTTCTTTGTTCGTTTGAGCAGGTTTTTTGTTTATTTTTAATTAATTGCTATGAGGAACAGTTAAGATATATGTTCTGAATTGTAAAACTTCTTATAAAATTGCTACATTAACATAAAATAAGATAGAATATGAGGAGTGGCTTTATTGCATTGTTTAAAAACAAACTGCCTGCTATTTTATTCCCCAGCCCAAATGGAATCAAACGAGCCATAAAAGAAAGAATATTCTGATATGTTCACTACTTAAAAAAGAAGTTTTACTATGGAAACTGTCAAGCATGCGTATCCCATTGCTTTATAAAATAAGGAGATTCCTAGAGGAAAACCAAAGGAAAGTGGTTAAATCTTCCAAGAAGGAGAAGTGAGCCTTGTACTTTATTCTGCTTCTCATTTCAAGAGTAGTAAGTGGGTTCCAACCATTGTGATGAATGTGATTAACAGTTACTAAGACTCTGAAATTCTGCCCTGCCACTTCAGTGAACAAATTACTTGGGAGCCAATAAGCAAATGAAAGCCCCATATATTTAGTCAGTTCTAATTGTTTTTATGGAAGACCTGAAATATCAATTTAATTAGATTATTCCAATAATAGTCCTTGTTTTGCTTTAATTCATTTGCCGGGGGTATCACTGTACCGTTTTTTGGGAGTGCGATCTCGTATTTCCATTCTGACATTGAAGCTTTCTTTTTCAGGTGTTGGATGGACTTTTGGCTCAGTATGGGACAGTGGAGAATGTGGAACAAGGTAATAAATGAGGAACTCAGCCTGCTGGATTTTGGGAAGGATATTATCTCTTAATTCTTATAAGCTGGGTCAACAATGGGGAGAAATAATTAAGTTCAAGATTCTTTTGAAACAAGCTTCCTAGAGTGTATGTTTGCGTATATAAGTGTGAGAGCTGCCTATATCTAGCTTTCCATATCGTTATAACATGTTTTTTTCAAGGAATATGATTTTCAGGTAATTTTTTAATACTCTGTAATGTGCTCAAGCACTGGACAAACTGTCAGGCTGGGGTAGGCGTAATTCACTTGGAAATAATTGGATTTGTACTGTTACAACTTTCCTCTTCCTGGATAAGGAAAACAAATACCTAATGTCTTGGACTGAGTGTTTCCCGAGAAGTAGGACTCCGACACCAGAATCCCCTGGAGTGCATATGAAAATGCAGGTTCTTAGGGCTCACCATAAACCTACAAAGTAAGATTCTATAGGGCAGGAGTTCATGAATCTGTATTTTAAATAAGAACTCCCAAATGATTGCTCTGTGTTCTCAAGTTTGAGAGCCACTGTCTTGGGAACAGGTTGTAAATGCCCAGAAAATATATACTCTTCTGCTGCCCTTATATTTACCTTTAAAACATGAAATACTATGATTTTAATGATTTTAATGCTGATATCTTATGTAGCTCTTTAAGAGTCCTGGAAAAGTAGACTCCAAGCTCCTGTATGACAAGAAGTAACATGTAATAAAAATTAATTTTGTGTTGACTTTAAAAGCAGAATGTGAATTAAGTCACTTATTGACCATGAGCCCTTGGAAATGTCACTTAGCCTCACTGATTCAGTCTCCACATGTGTAAAAAAGGGAGAATAATTTCCACCCTTCCTGTATCACTGAATAGTTGGCACCCAAAGAAAATTCTGTGTAAGGTATTTGTAGACAATGGAGTCGTACATAATCTCAAGGGATTATAAAGGTTCACTTAGGAAAAATCACAGAAAACCTATTTTCTCATAGAGAATCTGTTCTATTTGCCAGTATAATTAATATAATAGTTTTAACATAGTGATTATTCAGATGTTCTCCACTCCATGAATATTAAAAATATCATTATTCAATTTCATGCTGCTGATTGCCCATGCCCAAAAGTGAAGGGAAAGAGATCAGAAAGAAGACATGATTTACAGGGATTCTATTTCTCAGTTCTTGTTCTTTCCTTCATCATGGAAAAGAAGACATTTTAATAAGGATTGGATATAGGAGGCAAGATGGCCTTACAGACATGAACCTATAAAAGTTACTGGCTGAGACCATATTATAAATTCAGGACAAGGTCATGCAAGGAGGAAACATTTCAGGTCCCTGGGGCACTTCACAGCGTCTAGGGTACCTGTGCCCTGGACAGCATGCAGTTTTCAGCGGCCTCACAACTACAGGATAGAAGTGTTGAGCTTTTGTTCTATTTCATAGGTGATTCCTGTCTCAGCAGGAAAGCATTTCCAGTAGTTTTAAGAAGCTTTATAGAGCTTTCATGTCCAATGAAATAAATTATTTGAATGGAGCTCAGTTCTTTCCAGAATCAAACAACTGTCCAATTTCCTGAAGACAAACATCTTTGAAGAACAGAGAGTATGACCAAGAAGTGAGAACAAAACCAGAGAAATCTGAGAGTCCTAGTGGATAGTTTTGTTCAGGAGGGTCAGACCCAGCCCTTTCTCCCTCTCTGGGAGACTGCAGCCTCATTTGTAGCACTAGAAAGCAGCAAATAGGAAACTTCTAACATTCTGTATGTCAGCACTGAGAAAGGACGGTTATGGGCTGCACACCCCCTGTTTTACACTGTGAAGACTTCTCTGGGTAAGTGTGAATTAGAGAGCAGTTGGAACACTCCCCGGGCAAAGGCCAGGGCTGGACTCACCTTTATGACACATACATCTCTGTCACAGTTCCATCCTGAAGATTACACATTCCCTCCCCACAAAGGCTGCGGCCACTTTGAAGTTATTGGATAAACAATATTTTTAACACTGGTCTTTCACCCTTTTGAGAATCTTATGCATATTATAAACCAGAAAAATTCATATATCCACAGATTTGAATCTTTGGGTAGGATAGGAAGAGTCAGTTTATAGACTTTCCTGAAGCTCTAGATTGATCCACGATTAAGAATCCCTACGCTATAGTGTGGGAGTGGAGTCAAGGGATTTGTAATAGATACGTATGATATTGGGGGGAAATGGGGCAGCGGATTGGGGGAGGGGGGTTGTCACTTTGAGGGGTAAAAAGTATAACAATTGCACTGTGTTGTACAGCTGAAACTAATTCTAAAAAATGTGTATTTCATAATAAAAAAATAATTAAAAAAAAAAAAGAATCCCTACACTAGCGCCCGATCTCGTCTGATCTTGGAAGCTAAGCAGGGTTGGGCCTGGTTAGTACTTGGATGGGAGAATCCCTACGCTATAGGGTTTTATTATTACTTTGAGAAGCAGCTTTGTTGTGGTTTTCTGGAATCATCCTTAATGTTGTTGTTAACTCCAAGTCTCCCAATAGCTTCGATGTTTTAAAGGGATGATTTGATTTCATCATGTCTACCTGTTTGGGGAAAACCAGTATTTTTTGCTTTTTACTGGCTTGGATTGAGAAAGTTTTATCTTGCCTTGTGAATTTATTTTTAACTTCTGATTTTGGAAGAAGAGGCAAGCAATTATGAACCAAGATAAGCCAGCTCGCAAGAGTGATTTCTTATTAGCCACTCTTAGAATTTTTGTGTTCTCTCTGTTAGCCAAGTGCGTTGGCACTGTCAGCTGTATTTATTTATTGTACACAGGTACTAGGTTTAACTCAAAGAAACAGTCAAGGAGTTCAGTCAAAGGGAAACAAATAGTAATAATTCAACCTTATCAATGAGGGAAGAGTTGAAAAATTCTTATTATTTTATACATATATCCAATTATTTAAAACTAAATGCAAATTAGAACAATTAAAACATACCTTGATAGTGGTACAATAAATTAATACAAACTTCTAAGAAGGTAATCTGAAAATATGCATTAAAAGCATTGTGGGGTTTTTTTTACCCATTTATTTTCTTCTGTGATTAGCCAAAAGTAATTCAGAGGAACACAAATTAAATGATGTTTGCAACAAAGATAGTTTTTAGCAACATTAGAATAGGAAATACTGGGAACACCGTATTTGTCAATAATTGGGAACAGTTAGGAAAAATCATAGCACATTTACTTATTGCAATTTTATGTAGGCATTAAAAGTAAAATATACCAAAAACTGTACATATACATACACACAGGCAAAAGTGTTTATAAAATAAGTGAAAATATAGCTTTTGAGTTTTATGTACAATTGATTACAAAATGTACACACACACACACACACACACAATTGATTACAAATTACAATGAATACACACAAAGAAAGTTAGAGATTCAAATAATTCTCGAGGCAAGGTAATGAATTTTTTTTTGCACTTTTCTCTAAAGTAAGTCTGTTTACATTGAGCCAGAGGATGACAGCTTTTTTTCCTATGACAATGTAGTTTTTGCCTCTTTCCTAGTCAACACAGACACAGAAACTGCTGTTGTCAATGTCACATATGCAACAAGAGAAGAAGCAAAAACGTAAGTAGATTTGGACTTGTTGTTGTTGTTTTTTTTTTTTGGAGGGTTGTCTTTGAATTCCACTGAGTCCTGTGTTTACAACACCTTTTCTGAAAAGATGCAGATCTTTGACATGTTAGTGGAACTCCTAGGCATTTATACCAGGATGTCTGTTTGCTCACTGTACGGAGATTTTGTCTTGAGTAATGGTGAGCTGTGGTATCAAAACTGGGGTGGGAGCTGAGTCTTGACATGGTCAGGAATAGAGAGCACCAGCTCTGTGACACAGTGTCGCCTGAACTCTGCTTTGCCGACCACTGGGAGCTACTTTTACCTGGAGTTTCCTCCATGCACCGAGAGGAAGATGCACAGGCCTATTTCTGTCTACACTAATGGAATGGATACTAAGACATAAACTTTTCCTCGCTGTAATATTAAAGTGGGTCCACCTCAGTGATATCAGCGGCAAGAACTGTCGGGTAGTGGTTAATCAAGGAGCACCTGGCTTGGGTACTTTTTCCTGTCCCCTTCACTTCTAGTCCCCATTCATGACTCCATTGCTTCAGTGATGGTTAATTGTGAGCTTGACTATTAACGGACATGGGATTGAGGTTTTTAAAAAGCAAGTTCCTTTTTATAGGAGGTCCTTGAAGTGCCTGTCAGGTCATCGTTTAATGAGGATGTGGTCACATGTTGTCATGCTTCATGGATGTGGCATAACCTTAGGTAAACATCCAGGATTATAGTTTTATTTCTTCTTCAAGGTTTCAACACACACGCAGATAATATTTAACCCATTCTCATATTGAGTTTTCAGGAAGTTACTTTTCCATTGAAAGAAGGCAGTAGTTCATTTGCTACTGATTTTTACACACATATATAAGCAGGATATATACTAACAACTCACCTTTACAGTTCTTGTCCGGCTGCCACTTAGGTAGAACCTCTGTGCACATTGCTTTGTTGCTTTTATTGAATTGAAAGGCACGGCTTTGTAATAAATTCACAAACCCTAAAGATTAACCTCGTATAGGGTTATTGTTTTCACGTACTGCCAGAAACATGTAAAAAAATTGTTCCATTTCATGTATAATTTTAAAAATGTACTGGTGGGATATCATTTATTTCATATCAAATAAATATTTTTAGGTAATAATACTCTGTGCTTTTGAGGGTTTAAGGAAATAACTGGTGTTTTAACTGCTTTGGGATAATGTTGAAACATTTCCAGAAGTACTTACTTAATTGGGTAATACTTAATAATGTTAGAATTCTGCATACTCTCTGACCCAGCACCTCCACTAGGAATTGATCCTGTGTGCAAAGCTGTGGTTGCAAAGGTGCCTAGGGCAACACTGTATATAAAGGTCAAAGATTGGACATTATGAACATCTAACAATAGAGGATCATTGCAAAAACTGTGACAAACCAGTAGAATGTTAAGTGGCCAGTGAAAATTAAATTGCAGGGTATTTAATGATTTGGAGAATGTTTGGAATATTAATGATTTTTTTAAAGATTAGGAAAAGAGTATGTATGATATTTATTTTTATAAATATTTATATTTAAGAAAAATAAATATATAGGATGAATGAGAACTTTTTCTTATTTGTGCTTATCTATTTCTGAATTTTCAATAATATATATGTATTATTATTGGAATGATTTTTTAAAAGTCATAATTTTATACTGTTATTAACAGAGTCTTTGATAAGGGGACTACAGGTCTGGGTGGCGGAAAAAAAACAGAATGTGTAATTGTATATCAAGACTGACCCGGCCTATACTTTTGTGATTACTGTTTGTTAGCCACGAGGTCTGAGGGAGCAGAGAGAGCGTCTGTCACGCTCACTGCTGTATCCTCAGGACTAATGGCACTTACATAGTAAATGCAAGTGAAGGAACCAGCCCACTGGAGTGTCTCCTCTAACGTTGCTTTCTAACAAAGCTCGCCTGTTCCTGCTGCATTTCAGAGCTATCGAGAAGCTAAGCGGGCATCAATTTGAGAACTACTCCTTCAAGATTTCCTACATCCCCGATGAAGAGGTGAGCTCCCCTTCGCCCCCTCAGCGAGCCCAGCGTGGGGACCACTCTTCCCGGGAGCAAGGCCACGCCCCTGGGGGCTCTTCTCAGGCCAGACAGATTGATTTCCCGCTGCGGATCCTGGTCCCCACCCAGTTTGTTGGTGCCATCATCGGAAAGGAGGGCTTGACCATAAAGAACATCACTAAGCAGACCCAGTCCCGGTACGTGCCTCCGGGGCTTGCCTTGGCTTCCTTCTGAGGGGTGCCCCGAGTGCTGGTGCACCCCAGCCATCCTCCAGTTGCTTTTGCTTGCATCAGCAGTGGGTGACAGTGTGCTGTATGGGATGGTGGCTTCTTTAAACAGAACAATTAACAGACTAACAGAAAACCCGGGCCTTAATGAGCTTTCATGCCAGGTGCCTAAAGGTCATATCCTGAAACACTAAAGGTCCGTGAAGAAGGTAGTAATGACCTCACAGCCAAGCACTGTTCTTAGAAGCTAATGAATGCGTGTGAATGCATCTATTTCTAAAACAGCAGAGGTATGGGGCTGAACTTTGTGGGACCCTAGAACCCACCTACTTTAGCTTTTAACCCCTCTCCTGAGTCAAAGCGTGGGGTGGTGGTCATTTTTTGAGACCACCTAAGTAATCTCACAAATAGCTACATAAAGGGAGTGGGTGAGTCACTGCTATATTGAGCAAGAAGTAATGGCCTTCTATTTAGTTTTCTGTCTGTTTGAGGAGACTGCACTGGTAGTAGGAGTTGTAATAGGTAAAATGGCTTGTGGGGTTGTTGATTTTTGTGTAGTTCAGAAGACCACCGCATGATGTAATAAAGCAAGCACAGGACTTGAAAATACGGACCCATGTTCCAAGTGTTACCACTTACTGGTCATATGATCTTGGAAAAAAATTTTAGCATCTCTGAGCATCAATTGCTTCTTCTATAAGCCAGGGTCATTGTGAGAAATAGGATAGTCTGACAGATTGAATGTAATAATTACTGTGAAAGCACTTAAATTGCAAAGCACCAAATTACTGAAAAATATTAGTTACTTACCTCACTAGTTCATTTTATTCAGGCCATATATTGAGTGGCTCGTGCTGTGAAAGAGAAAACACTGTTTTCCTTAAGGTATCTGAGTTACTTCCAAATAACGGGCACTTTTTGAGTCCCAGAGTTCATAATCATAGGAGTAACTCTCCTTAGCAGCGCCAGTAGAAAGGGGAAATACTGCCTGGTGATCCTTTTATTTTAAAATCAGCCTTCCCGCCCCTCCAAGTTTGCTTCACTGTGAAAGTTATTTTTATTTATATGTCTTTTTGTTCCAATAATTGTTTAAAGTGGCTTTAAAAATGTAACAAGTTTAAATAGAAGTGAGGTTAATGCTCAAAGTGTGTGCCCGTTTTTTAAAAGTAGACCAAAGACTTGGATCTGGGCTTTCTAACAGCCAAAGTAAAGAGGGATACAATCAATTATGTGATTTTGAAAGTTAACAAAAACAAGTAGGGCCACAACTACCCAAGGAAGTCTGATAAAGTCATCAAGTTTTGGAGCCATTACTTTTAACAGCCTGGAAGAAGGCAGGCTGCCAGTGGCAAGGAAACCAAAACGTAGGCAGAGAAAAGTGCATGCCTCTGTTTCCTATCCACATTCCAATTTATAAAGCTTGCTTAAATTTGGTGTTTAGATTTGGATTAACATTTGGCTTTTAAAAGCTGCAATCAGTGCAGAGACTGGCACTGTGCCAGGGTGCAGTATTATCCTGCTCACTTTACTCTTCCTGTCTATGATCATTTGAGAGATTACAGAATACTTCACTTACCAAACTGGCTTCATTACCAAGTTGGCTTGGTGCCTCTGTCCCACAGCATGCCTGCAAGAAATGTTCTCTTCTAAATGGAGCTGCAAAGAATTCAGGTTTGGCACAAGACACGCCCTGTACTGCTTGCCGCCTTCTTGGAGTATGGCACTGTTTGCAGACGTGCTAATGACACTTCCTCGTGTGTGCCCTTGCTGTATGTTGGCTGGTGCGATGCTTTCTTGGGACTAATTGGGATCCTGTTCCGGATGACACTTTGTTATTGCTCCTGATTCTTTGCCTACAGGGTAGACATCCATAGAAAGGAAAATTCTGGGGCCGCAGAGAAGCCCGTCACCATCCACGCCACCCCGGAGGGCACCTCTGAAGCATGCCGCATGATTCTTGAAATAATGCAGAAAGAGGCTGATGAGACCAAACTGTAAGTTTGCATGCAACGTCCGGGTCACTCAACAGAGAATAAGAGTGGGTTCCTTATTCATATAACCCAAGAGAAATTTTAAAAGCTCTAATGCTTCCATCACTCACTGGTAATATAATAATTATTGGTAGGAAGATACAGACCTGTTCTGTCCAATGCCATGCAAGGAAGTGTTCTGTATCTGCATTGTTCAGTACGATAGCCACTTACCACGTATTGCTAGTGAGTGCTTGAAATGTGACTAGTGCAATGAAGGCACTGAGTATTTTAATTTATTCAAATTTGAATAGTCACACATATGCTAATGGCTATCACATTGGACAGTGTAGGTATAAAATGCACATTGTCATCAAAACTGTCATTGACTACTCTGGAAAGGGTTTTTGCCACCTGCTCCTACTACACCATTTGCACTGTGTTAAAATTGGATTACATTTCCTTAAGTAGTAGAAACTGGTATCCAAGTGGCTACTTTATTCTTCTTCTACTTTTTTCTCCTCTCTCCCCTACTTCCTTTTCTTTTACAAAATACAGCTTGGGATTCCTGAGTGTTGTAACAATTTAAAGGGCAAATATAGTTCTTACTAAACCAATTAACTTTGCATTGCAAATGAATTAATGATAATGGATTAGATTAATAAAAAAAGGTTTATGTCAGTTTGGCAAAATCCACTTGGGGCATTGGTAGCAGTTTCATAGAAAACCACTGAGGGGTAAATCAAATATAAAGTTAATTTAGCAAATAATGTTAGATAACAGTGTTCCAAAACCAAAAAGATCGAAGTCTTAGTCCTTAAAAGAAAAACATTACAAATCTATTTTGAGATTTTATAAGAGACTCTAACCCTTCTCTTATGAATTATTTACACTGGGGCGTTTGCGTTCCGCCTCACTCTCCCCCCCTCCCCCCCGCCGCTCCCATCCCCCAAATGCCATGGCTTAATTTGAAGAAGCTCCTCCTTCCTCCATGTTATTTATAAACCCTTTTTGGTCCTTTAACCTGGGTGCAAGCAACTTATAATATTCTAAATAATCAAAAAGACTGATTTATAAGATTTTTAAGTTTTTGTGTAAAGCCAAGATAGAGTTGTTGTTTTTTTAATTTTATTTATTTATTTTTTAAAAGATTTTATTGGGGGCCGCAGTGAGCGGCCGTCCAGAAGCCGGTGACTGATGTGCCTTGCCCGGGAAGAGCGCAATGATGGTGCCAACTTGGGCCAGTGAAGCAACGTCCTCCACAACTAGACTGAAGAACAAAATGACAGTGATTTGTCTGTTCCCCTTCCCCCAACTCCCCAACACTGTTCCCATCCCCCCAATTCCCCAATAAAAATCTTTAAAAAAAAATAAATAAATAAAATAAAAGATTTTATTGGGGAATTGGGGGAAGGGGAACAGACAAGTTGCTGTTGTTTTTGTTCTTCAGTCTAGTTGTGGAGGACGTTGCTTCACTGGCCCATGTTGGTATTATCATTGTGCTCTTCCTGGGTGAGGCAGATGGGTCGCTGGTCTCTGGACAGCCACTCACGGTGGCTCTTGGCAGCTCACAGCGGCTGCCAGCTGCTCATGCTGACTGCCAGCCACACACAGTAGTTTATGGCAGCCCACTGCAGCAGGGGCTGCATCCTACGGCATCCCAGCTCCAGGTTGAGCTGTTGTTCACCATCTTAGCTGTAGAGGGCAGTGTCACTGGCCCTCATGTGGGATCTGAACCGGGGCCCTGCTGCTCAGAGCTGGCGTCCCAAGCCAGCTCCCAAGCCAGCTCTTAACCAACGCGCCACTCGGCCAGCCCCAAGATAGAGTTTAAATATCTTAATATATATGTATATGGCAAAACATTCTTTTTTTTTTTTTTCTTTTTTTTTTACTGTATTGGTGAACAATGTGTTTTTTCCAGGACTCATCAGCTCCAAGTCAAGTTGTCCTTCAATCTTAGTTGTGGAGGTTGCAGCTTAGCTGTAAGTGAAGTTGCCTTTTTCAGTCTGGTAGCTCAGCTCAAGTCACCATTTTTCAATCTAGTTGTGGGGGGCATAGCCCACCATCCCATGTGGGAGTTGAACCGCATCCTTGTAGTTGAGAGCACATGCTCTAACCAACTGAGCCACCCAGCTGCCCCTACATTTTATTTTTTTATTTGTTTTTCAGTGCCACACTGTGTTAAGCACTGTGCTGGGGGTGGGAGGGGAGGAGGGGTGTTGAGGCTACATTCATGAAGAAGACCCAGTTCCTGCTTTCATGGAGCTTATAACCCAGTGGGAGAGATGTTCACTAAACACCAGTACATAATGAAGCACAGCTATGAAAAGCGCTACGTGGAAAACGACTGCATATTATTGGAGACAATAATTAAGGCTTTAATAGGAGACAGGAGGAGATTTGGGCATTTTGGAGAAGGCATCCTTGAATACATGACATTTAAGCTGAGCCCTGAAGGGAGTGAATAGGAGGCAGAGGATGTAGGAGAAGAGGGATACTAAACTTCCTTTTTATTTATTTACCAAATATTTATTGAGCACCTGCTATGTGCCAGGCACCTTTTTATGTGTCAGTGAACAAAGCTGACCAAAAATACACCAAAACCCTGCCCTCCGAAAGTTATGTTCTATTGGAGCTTCTTCAACTGTCTGTTTATTTTGAGGCAGTAATAATGCATCTGTTAGATGCTTTTGATTTCAATAACAGAAAACATTGATAACAACTGGCCGAAGCAATAAGAAACAATTATTTTGTGACATAACAAGAAGTCCCAAGGTAGAGTGACTCCAAGTTCAGTTGAATCACGAACTCAGAGACTCATGACTTTTCTTTCTGCTTTACCTTCTTTAGGGTGTCTCATATTCCCCTGGTGATGACAGGAGTGATTTCTGACTTTATGTCCCCACAGAATATTCAAAAATTGAAAGAGAAGGCATCCTTTCCTTGTTTCGTTGTTTGTTTGTTTGTTTTATGTTATTGTGGTAAAAAAAAAAACAACATAAAATTTACCATCTTAACCATTTTTATGTGTACAGGTCAGTAGTAAGTATATTCACATTGTTACAAAACAGGTCTCCAGAACTTTTTCCATGTTACAAAACTGAAACTAGACCCATTAAACAACAACTTCCCCTTTCCCTCTCCCTCCAACCTCTGGTAACTACTACTTTCTGTTTCTATGAAGTTGACTACTTTAGAGAACTCAGATCTAAGTGGAATCATACAGTCTTTCTTTTTGTGACTGGCTTATTTCACTTAACACAGTGTCCTGAAGATTCATCCATGTTGTGGCATGTGATGGGATTTCCTTTCGTTTTAAGGCTGAATATTTGTATATACCACATTTTGGTTTTGAATTTGGGTTTTCTTTCCCCTCTTGGCTATTGTGAATAGTGCTGTTATAAACATGGGTGTGCAAATACCTCTTTCAGACCCTGCTTCTAGTTTTTTTGGATATATAACCAGAACTAAGATTGCTGGATCATATGGCAGTTCTGTTTTCAATTTTTTGAGGAACCTCCATACTATTATCCAAAGCAGTTGCATCATTTTAGAGTCCTACCAACAGTCCACAGAGGCTCCAGTTTCTCCACATACTCACCAACATTTGTTATTTTCTTTTATTTTGATAGTAGTCAGACTAATGGGTGTGAGGCAGTCGTTGGTATTCACAATATCTCATTGTGGTTTTTATTTGCATTTCTCTGATGATTAGTGATGTTGAGCATCTTTTTTATGCTTGTTGGCATTTGTGTATCATCTTTGGAGAAATGTCTATTCAAGTCCTTTGCACATTTTTTAAACAGGTTATTTGATTTTTTTATTGTTGAGTTGTAGGAGTTATTTATATGAGCATATTCTGGATATTAATCCCTTATCCGATATATGATTTGCAAATATTTACTTCCATTCTATAGACTGTCTTTTCACTCTGTTGATTGTGTCCTTTGATGCGTAAAAGTTTGTTGATTTTTGCTTTTGTTGTCTATGCTTTGGTGTCATATGCAAGAAACCATTGCAAAGTCCAATGTTATGAAACTTTTTCCCTGTATTTTCTTCTAGGAATATTATAGTGTTAAGTTTTACAGTTAAGTCTTTAATCCATTTTGAGTTATTTTTTGTATATGGAGTAAGATAAGGATCTAGCCTCATTGTTTTGCATATGAATATCCAGTTTTCCCAGCATTATTTGTTACAGAGATTGTCCTTTCCAGTTATGTAGCATTGACACTCTTGTCAAAGATTATATGACCATATATGTAATGGTTTATTTCTGAGATTGCTATTCTGTTCCGTTGGTTTGTTCATCTGTCTCAATGCCAGTACCATACTGTTTTGATTACTGTAGCTTTGTTTTGAAATACTTGTTTTGAAATCAGGAAATGTGAGTCCTCCAACTTTGTTCTTTTTCAAAATAGTTTTGACTATTCAGGGTCCCTTGAGATTCCATACACATTTTAGAATGAATTTTTTTATTTCCGCAAAAATTGCCATTGGCATTTTGACAGAGATTGCATTGCATCCAGAGATCACTTTGGGTAGTATGGACATCTAAACAAGTATTCCAGCCTATGAATGTACAGTAGGATGTCTTTTCATTGATTTCTGTTGTTTTTAATTTCTTTCAGCAATGTTTTGCAGTTTCCAGTGTACAAGTTTTTACTTCTTTGGTTAGGCTTATTCCTAAATATTTTATTCTTTATAAATGGAATTATTTGTTTAATTTTCTTTTCAGATTGTTCATTTTTAGTGTATAGAAACAACTGATTTTTGTGTGTTGGTTGTGTATCCCATGATGTTGAATTAGTTTATTCTCACAATTGTTTTGTGGAATCTTTAGGGGTTTTTACATATAAGATTATGTCATCTGTGAATAGAGATAATTTTATTTATTTATTTCCAATTTAGATGCCTTTTATTTCTTTTCCTTAATTAATTGCTCTGGCTAGAACTTCCACTACTATGTTGAATAGAAGTGGTGAGAGCGGCATCCTTGTCTTGTTCCTGATGTTAAAGGAAAAGCTTTTAGTCTTTGACCATTGAATATCATGTTCACTGTGGGCTTTCCACAAATGGCATCTATTATGTTAAGGTAGTTTTTCCCTCTATTCCTAGATTGTTGAGAGTTTTTATCATGAAAAGATGTTAAATTTTGTCAAATGCTTTTTCTCTGTCAAATGAGGCACTCATGTGGGTTTTGTCCCCCTTTTTGTTAATGGGGTATATTGCATTGATTGATTTTCATATGTTAAACCATCCTTGCATTCCAGGAATACATCACACTGGGTCATAGTATATACTCCTTTTTATGTGCTTTCAAATTCAGTTTGCTAGTATTTTGTTGAGGATCTTTGCATAAGTATTCTCGTAAAAGATGTTGATCATTAGTTTTTTGTTTCTTTTTTTCTTGAGGTGTCTTTGTTCGGCTTTGGTATTAGAGTAAAGCTAGCTCACTCATAGAGTGAGCTTGGAAGTGTTTGCTTCCATTTTTCGGAAGAGTTGGAGAAGGATTGCTATTAATTCTTTTTCAAATGTTTGGTAGAATTCTTCAGGGAAACCATCTGGTCCTGGGCTTTTTTTTTGTTGGGAGGTTTTTGAGTACTTACTCAATCTCCATACTTCTGGTTGGTCTGTTCAGATATCCTATTCATATTTCAGTCTTGGTAGTTTTTGTTTTTTCTAGGAATTTATACATTTCTTCTAGGTTATTCAATTTGTTGGTGTATAACTGTTTATAGTATCTCCTATAATCATTTTTATGTGGTATCAGTTGTAATATCTCCTCTTTCATTTCTGATTTTATATACTTGTGTGTTCTCTTTTTTCTTATTCTAGCTAAGAGTTGTCAATTTTGTTGATCGTTAAACAACTCTTAGTTTCATTAATTTTCTTTCATTTTTCTATTCTCTATTTTACTCATATCTGCTCTAATCTTTATTATTTATTTCCTTATGCTAACTTTGGGTTTAGTTTATTCTTTTTCTAATTTCTTCAGGTGTAAAGTTGTTGACTTGAGCTTTTCCATTTTGGTTTTTTTTTAATCCATTCAGCCAAACTATGTCTTTTGATTGGGGAGTTTAATCCCTTAACATTTAAAGTAAATACTAATAGGGAAGGACTTAAATTGCCATTTTGTTCATTTGTTTTCTATATGTCTTGTTGCTTTATTGTCTCTCCTTTTCTCTCTTACTGCCTTCCTTTGTGGAGTTTTGGTTGTTCTTAGTGATATGCTTTGATTCCCTTTCATTTCATTTTGTGTATATTCTGTGGATTTTTTTTGTGGTTACTATTGCAATTACATAGACATCTTAAAATTATAGCATTCTATTTTAAACTGATAAAAACTTAACTTTAATTTCATTCAAAACTTTGCAATTCCACCCTCCACTTTATTATGATGTCACAAATTATTCTTTATGTATCATATACCTATTAGTATAGATTTATCATTATTGTTTTTGTCATTTAAATTTTGCATCAAAGTTACTATAGTGCAGGTTATTGTATTTGTGTATTTATTTTTATTAGAGAATCATATTTTCTAATGGCTTTGTGTTTCTGTCTGCTGTCCTTTCATTTCAACTTAAAGAATTTGCTTTAGCATTTCTTGTAGAGCAGGTCTAATAGTAATGAACTCCCTCAGCTTTTGTTTATCTGGAAAGTCTTAATTTCTCCTTCATTTTCAAAGGACAGCTTTTCCAGATACAGTATTCCTGGTTGACAGTTTTTTCTTTCAGCAGTTTGAATATATCATCTCACTCCCTTCTGGCCTGCAAATTTCTGCTGAGAAATCCACCGATAATCTTATGGAAACTCCTGGGTATGTTACTAATCACTTTTCTCTTGCTGCTTTCAAGATTCTCCTTGCCTTTGATTTTAGACACTTTGGGTTATAATGTGTCTCAGTATCATTCTCTTTGACTTATCCTAGTTGGAAGTTTTTAAGCTTCTTGAATCTGTATGTCCATTTCTTTCCTCAGATTTGGAAACTTTTCCTTAATTATTTCTTCAGATAAGCTCTCTGCCCTTTCTCTCACTTCTCTCTATGGAGTCCCATGATATATATATATATATATTGACCTACTTGATAGTGTCCCATAAATCCCTCAGCCTCTCTTTCTTTTTTTCATCATTCATTTTCCTGCTCTGACTTGATGATTTCAAATGACTAGTCTTCGAGCTTGCTGATTCTTCCTTCTGCCTGTTCATGTCTGTTGTTAAACCTTTTAAATAAGGTTTTTTTCAGTTCAGTCATTGTATTTTTCAGTTTTGTTATTCCTGTTAGGTTGTTTTTTATAGTTTATATCTCTTTATTGATATTCTCATTTTGTTCATGCATCATTTTTGCGATTTTATTTAGTTGCCTGTGTTCTCTTTTAGGTCATTGAGCATCTTTATGACAGTTATTTTAAATTCTTTGCTTATAGACCTACATTTCTTTAAGGTCAGTTTTTGGAGCTTTATTTTTATCTCTTGTTTCCCTGTTTCTTTGTATGGCTTGCTTTTTTTTTTTTAATAGGATTTGTGCATTTGAAAAAACAACCACCTTTCACAGTTTTTACATATTAGTTTCATTCAGGAGGAGACTTTCACTAATTAGCCTGGATGGAGGTTCTAGACCTCTCAAATGTTTTTGATCTATTTCTCCCTCTGGCTTCTGACTGTGGAACTGCAGCTGTAATTACTGTTTACCTGTTTTCAGCAACTTCCAAACTCGACTACAAGTCTCATGAGCACTCCAAGTCAGGCAAGACATCAACCAATTCCTCAGGCATCACCCAGATTAGCCAGAGTGTTGGACTCATGGTCTAGTCTTTTATTTGTTTTAGAGGGCAGAGCCCTGATATGGAGGATTGCTTCTCAGCTGCCCCTTGCTGTGTTGTGTAGGTGAAGGAGCATGAATAGGCACTCCAAATATTGTAATTTTTCTTCCTCTTTTGCTGGAATCTCTTCTTGGTTTTATAATAGCCTAGGTGCTGTAGCTTCTCAGCTGATCTTTAGAGTTCTGACAGAGGTGTTCTGACCTGTCTCTTGTTGTTAACTTGGTGTCTCTGTGGGAGTAGGAGGGCCTAAAGCTTTGTAGTCTGCCATCTGACTAATGTCATTATCCGTTGTGCTTTTTCAAGAGCAAGGAAAACCTTCCTAAAGTCACCCAACAGACTTCTCCTTATACCTCATTGACCAGATCTGTCTCATGGACTTACTTCCAGCCAGTCACAACAAGGGAGTATAATTATGATGGTTTGGCTTACGTTAATGAGAATTCACATACTGGAGTTAGTGGGGGACTTAGCTTCTAAAGCTCATGGCCACCTGATACCTGAACAAAACAGCTTCTGTTTGTAAGAGAAAAATAGGGTAATAGCTCTTGGAAGGCAACCACTGTGTCCACCTTAAATGTTAAATTGTTGATTGTCTCTTTTAGAGCTGAGGAGATTCCTCTGAAAATCTTGGCCCACAATGGCTTGGTTGGAAGACTTATTGGAAAAGAAGGCAGAAATTTGAAGAAAATTGAACACGAGACAGGGACCAAGATAACAATTTCATCGTAAGCCACTCATTCAATAAATTGTGCCCAATAATGGAGAATTTGAGCATTTTGATATGTCCAACTTATTCATCTGGTTTTCCTAAAATGGGAATATAATCTTAAGTGATATAATTATCTCCAAAGCTGTCAAAACAAATACATAAATAGTTACCAGTGAAACATTTTTTTTTACTACGGATATGATCTAAGTCACTACAAAGATTTGAGTTAAGGTGGCAGGTATTCTGTACCACGGTGTGTGGTAAGGAAATCCAGTCTTCTCCCTGCCTCCTCCAACAAGACTTGTTTGTGATCCTCTGGGATTTATTTTTCCTTTTGGAAAAAAAGGAAATTTCTTTCTTTTTCCCGGTGGCCAGCTTGCAGGATTTGAGCATATACAACCCCGAAAGAACCATCACTGTGAAGGGCACAGTCGAGGCCTGTGCCCATGCTGAGATAGAAATTATGAAGAAGCTACGTGAGGCCTTTGAAAACGATATGCTGGCTGTTAATGTAAGTGCCTAATGCTTTCTTCTGCTGGTTTTCACATGTGTTTTTAGGCAGGACCCAAGCCTCTGTAAGAATAATTACCATTCAGATAGTGAAGAAGCCCCTTAGAATAGGTATGCAGCATTATTCCTGCCTTCTTGGGGCAAGGGCATTAAAATAATCAGGAGACCAACTAGTAAATTATGGTGAATGCACTGGACAAAATAATGTGAAACCATTAAAATCACAACTTTGAAGATTTTAAAATGAGCAATTGCCTATGATATGTTAATTAAGTAAAGAATATATGAAACTGTATGTAACTAGGGTTACTGTTATGTAAAACAATATGGACCAAAATGACTAGAAGTTTACATATAAAAATAAAAATATGGTATGTTAGGAAAGTGGGATTTTTTTTTTCACTTTCCAGTTTTAAAAAATGCGTACTTGAAAATTAACTTCTGATTTTCATTTCTTGTTTACTGATCTGCTCTTTTAGATTGCCCAATAAATAATGTCAATCACCTCAGCTCTAATACTTCTAATAGAGTGATTTGGGTTGATCCTTCCTGATGTTGCTACCTAGTCCCCATAATGGGGCGACACCAGTCTGGCATCTTAAAACTATTTGTTCATTGGCAAAGCCCACGCTTAGCTGAGAGCAGTAATTTTTTTTATTTTCTATGATATTTCTATATTTATAACATATACAAAAGAGTAAAGGATACTGTGATAAGCCTTCATAGTCCCATGATCCAGTCTCAACAGTTATCAACTCATGGACTGTTTTGTTTCATCTGAACCTTCATCCATCGCCCCTTGAATGACATTGAAGCAAATTCCAGACCTGGTAACATTTCATAGAGAAATACATGCTGACAAAGAGCTAATGTAAATTAAACCCAGTTCCCTTACTGCAGCACTTTCCACAGTACCCTCTTAGGTCAGTACTCTCTCTCCCACCTTAGCAGCCCACACCATATGATAATGATGGGACGTGATGAGAAGATGCCAGTGTATCCTCTCCCTGTTTGTGTATATTTGTCTGTGGAAGGGTCATCCAGTGAGCTATTTTGTGTGTGTGTGTGCTCTTGAAATCTTATGATAAACACTTCTTTCTGTGAACACACAGAAAAGCTACACCAGGTACAGACGCTCCAGATATTTTCATCTGAGCATATCACTTAGATTCATTCATTCCTGTACCAAAGTCATGCATTGACAGATGGATAACAAAACTACTAGATGTTATATATATCAACTGGAGTAAAAAGCTAAGGATCCCAACTCTGCTGCTCCAAACATGCTAAACAAAGGAGAGCTTGCTAGGTGACCCTAGCCACAGATAAGAAAATAGAAAATGCTAGAGAACTGTTTAGTGTTTAGAGAGGAGCAGGTGGACGCAGGCGAGGGTGAGTGACTACCTCTCTGTGCCTTTGAAGGGCTGTGTAGTTAAAACTCAACTGTAGCCTATGTGAGTCTCCCAATGTTTAAATGTGAAATAAACAAGTGAGATGGTCACGAAGCTGGCAACTAAATGGTGAGAAAGCCAAAGTTGTGAACCATTCTGAATCTAGATAATGGACTTTATATATGTGGTGTCCTAGTGAAAGGTTTGCTCTTTCCCTGGATAGAGTTAAAAAAACAAAAAAACACCATTCATCCAATGTATTTTAAACATTAGCCATTCAACAAATACTTATTGAGTACTTACTATGTACCAGGCACTGAGCACATGACACTAAGTAAGACGGTCTCTGTCCACAAGGAAATGATGGTCTGAAAGGGGACGTGGTAACTACACAGGTGATCCACATACCATGTGATGAGTGCTGTTCTAAGGAAACATAGGAATGTTAGAAGGGCAAAGAAAGGGCATTTGAGCTGAGACCTTTGTGGTAAGAGAAGGCTTCTTGGATGAGGGGACACCTAAGCTCAGGTGAAACCCATGTGATGAGTAGGATATAGCCAGGTGAGGAGGGAGAGAAGCACGTTGCTTTCAAGGTGAACAAAGTGTGCAGCGGCCTAGAGGTGAGAGGGGAGCAGGAATGGGCAGGATGGAGATGAGGATTTAGCAGAAGGGAGGCTGGTGAGGTGGCCATCCCCAGGAAGAGCCTCGTTTGCTGGGTTACGATGTGTAGATACTCCCAAGGGTGGCAGGGAAGCTTTGAAGGAACTCCACGGTCAGGTTAAGATTTGCAGAGCCCGTCCTGGCACCAGGGCGGAGAAGAGTTCCACAGGGCCAGGGCAGAGAACATTAGGAGACACTGGTGCCATCCAGACAAGAGAGGGAGGTTGACCCAGGCAAGCTGGGGCTCTCTGCTCCCCTCCCCTCATCTTTTTCTCCATTTCTCCCCAGCAACAAGCCAATCTGATCCCAGGGTTGAACCTCAGCGCACTTGGCATCTTTTCAACAGGACTGTCCGTGCTGCCTCCTCCAGCAGGGCCCCGAGGAGCACCCCCCGCTCCCCCCTACCACCCTTTCGCTGTAAGTAGCTCAGCATTCAGAGGTTTGCTCATGCTCTGGGCACCTCTGGGCAGCAGCATGACTCTGCTGTGTTAAATCTGAACTGTAATTTGGAGGGGTCATGGTCATAAGTGACTGTAGGATGAAGCCAACGTTTCTGAGGACTTCTTAATGGACAGATTAATATTGCTCAACCATCCTCCCAATATGTGTTCTTAATAGTATGTGTCATATTTAGGAAAGAAAGAAACTACTAGCAAAATCATTAACTGGGAACCTATTTATTGTGAAGGATTTGTTAGCTCAAATAAGAACCTTCATGAGTGTTGTTTATTAAAATATTAGGGTACCTGGATGTCTCTTGGAGATAGATACATTTCCCACCTATTATTATTAATATTTTATTAATAGGCAGTTTTTAAAGGAAAATAATATATAGTGTTTGTTTTGAAATTTTTAGCACAATGCCTGGCATTTAGTAGGTTCTCAATAAGTATTTGTGGTTTGAATCATAATAACAGAAAAAGAAATGTGAATTTTATTAGTTTTTTCCTTGTTGCTCCCATTTGAAGCATTATTCAGGATCAGTACATTTCCAAATTGGGGTTGAGGATACTTGAAACCTTTTTTTTTTTTTTTAATTCCTAATTCTTCTCCACACATACAGCTTTTTTTTTTCCCCCTAAGATTTTTATTGGGGAATTGGGGGGTTGGGAACAGTGCTGGGGAATTGGGGGAAGGGGAACAGACAAGTTGCTGTTGTTTTGTTCTTCAGTCTAGTTGTGGAG
>NW_017731364.1:3504676-3509039 GCF_001890085.2 Hipposideros armiger | reverse complement strand
AATGTGTACTGTCAGCAATTGGACAGTTTGAACGAATCCATCATCCAGAAACGTCCAGAGCTTGTTAATTGTAAAGGAGTTGTGTTCCATCACAACAAAATGAGACCACACACAAGTTTGATCACCCATCAAAAATTATTGGAGCTTGGATGGGATGTGTCGCTACACCCACCATACTCGCCTGACCTTGCGCCGTCAGACTTCCACTTGTTTCACTCTCTTCAAAACTCCTTCCGTGGTATAACGTTCAGTTCAGATGAGGCTGTAAATCAGCACCTTGTTCAGTTTTTCACACATAAAAGCAGGTCCTTCTATGAACGAGGAATGATGAAGCTCACTGAAAGATGGCAAAAGGCTATCAAACAAAACGAGCAATATGTCATTGATTGTTCTTTATATAAATAAATGACCTTTGAAAAACATAGATAAAATAACATCATGAGTTTGCCGACAACTCAATGAAACAGTAGAATAACCTAGGACAGGTCCTTAGCGCCACACCTTCAGTCTGCACTGCAGGCCTGTGGGCCTCCCTGGTGGGTCCAGGCCCCCTGAGAAGCACAGGTTAGGGTGGGGTGATGGGCATACTTTAAATACTTAGAAAATGTTTTCCTGTCACATAGGCTTTCAGGTTTCCAGGAACTAGGGGTTTGGGGCTTTTGGTTTTTGGGGGTTTTTTTGCTTTTGTACATCACAAAACTAGTGCTTTTGCTCTTGGCATTAAAGGGTCAGAAAGTCTGTGTACCTCCTTATAACTGGCTCACACTTTCATGGGTTGGTCTCCAATCTCTGAAATTTGTCATGAATATGTATATGTATGAAAACTATCATTTTTTATTATTTTCTGATTATGAAAGTAATACATGCATAGTATTTAGAAGGAAATAATACAGAAATGTAGAAAGTGCAAATTTTTTCTCAATCTAGAAATAACCAGTGTTTTCAGGTATGTGTGTATATATACAATTTATATATAGTATTAAATATGTTATATATATTAAATACATATTCCAAATTTTCACTCTATAATAGAAATCCTTATTCAGGGGTACCAAAAAATGTACACATTGTAAGAGATATTATCTATGTATTACTTTTCGAAGTTGAATTGAATTACAGTAGCAACGTGTAGTATGATGTTTGCTCAAAGGATGGCATTAATCAAATGAATGCTAGCATCATTCATTGTTAGAATTTTAATACAGTTTTTGCTTTTCTTAAAATGCGTATACATTTTTTTCAGCATCCTGTGTATACAAGTATACATCTTGGCTCTTTTATTCAGTTATTTCATCAGGATAAATTTCTCAAAATAGAATTTCTGAGCCAAAGAATGTATCAACTTTATATGTAATGTATAATATAAAATATATAAATGTTGATACAGAATATATAAATTTTGATACATAAAGGATGTACTACAGAGGGATCTTTCTCTCCCATACTCTCACTACCAGTGTATTATTCAGATTGTAATAACACAATCTAATACTTTAGAATACACGTCTTTTGTTATTATGAGACACAACACTTATGAGTTTCTTAGCCATTTTTTTCCCCTCTAATGAATTGGATTTCTGTATCCTTCACTCATCAGTCTGTTGAGACACAGTGTAGGTTCTGAAGCCAGACTACCTGTGTTTGACTCTCCACACTATCACTTGCTATTTTAACCTTGGGCGAGCAGCTTAACCTCTTTACATCTTGAGGTTCGTATCTGTAAGATGGGGGTATTAATAGTATACATATTGTGGGCTTGTTCTAAGGGTTAGTAAATAAGTTAAAACCTGCACATGGTAAATCTTAGCTACTGTTGTCATCATTATTTTCCACCTTTTTCTTAAAGATTTGTATCAGCTGATTACGTATTAAGGCTGTTAGTCATTTGTCATGTTGTAAATGTTCTTCCACCAGGTTGTCATTTCTCTTTGCTTTATTTGTAGTGTCTTGTGCCATAATAATTTAAAATAGATATATTTTGGGCAAACTATTGTATGAAGTAAAATGGAAATGTTTTCCTTCAGCCTTCGTTCTCTTACCCAAATTTTACCCAACAACCAGTTTCTAGAAGTTTAGCACTGTTATGTTTACACATTTTTAAAATGTTTTCTCAGCTTACACTTGTATACAATCCTATTATTCAAAAATGCAAAGGGAATTATGCCATACTTAGTGAATAACAAGCTGGTTTTTTGTTGTTGTTTTGTTTGTTTTTTTAACTTACGGGCATCTTTCCATAGCCAGAGCTAATTCTCTTTAATGGCTACATAATATTCTATTGTATGAATTTCTAACCAGCACACTGTTATTAGACATTTGGCTTGTTTCCAGGTTTTCTCTACCACAAATAGTGTGAAATGAATATCCTTATACATACTCATAAATCTATTCACAAGTGTGTACGTGTATCTGACAGTAAATTCTGTAGGATTAGAATTACTACATCAAAGGGCATATGCAATTTAAATTTTCACAGATTTCCCTTCAACAGAATTCATGCAGAAATTTTAAGAATCAAGGTAGTTAAATCGGTGACATTTCCTTTTATGGATTTCTGGCCTTTGATATCATGCTAAGGAAGAAGCCTTCTCCCACCCAGAACTGTAAAAATATTCTCCCATGTTTTCTTATAATAATTTTTAGATGCTGGGTTTTGGGGATCGTTTATATCTGTAATTCATAGGGAATTTATTTTGACTTACACTTTAAGATAGGGATCTGACTTGTTTTTTCTTTTTCGAAATGGATAGCCAATTTTCCCCAAATCATTTATTGAGTAATGTACCATTATATCACTCAATTTGAAATGTCAGCTTTGTCATACACTAAATTCCCACTTAGTCGTTCTTGGACTCTGTTTCATTCCATTCATCTTTTTGTCTACACTGCAATTACTAGTTTTATGTTCTGTTTCACAATTTTTTTTTTAAGATCTTTATTGGGGAATTGGGAGGATGGGAAGAGCGCTGGGGAGTTGGGGGAAGGGGAACAGACAAGTTGCTGTCGTTTTGTTCTTCAGTCTAGTTGTGGAGGACGTTGCTTCACTGGCCCAAGTTGGCANCAGCATCTTAGCTGTGGAGGGCAGTGTCACTGGCCCTCATATGTGGGATCCGAACCGGGGCCCTCTGGCATCCCAAGCCAGTTCTTAACCAACGCGCTACTCGGCCGGCCCATACAGCTTATTTTTTAAGCAAACTTCTTACCCCAGTGTTTATACTGTTTAAATGGGAAGAATCAGGCTGGTGAGCGTTGCCTCAGCCGCTCCTTTCTTTTTTGAAAGACAGTCCTGGGTGGAGGCATTGCAGTGTGAGAATTCCTAAGAGCTCTTCAGGTTATCTGTAGAGAGACAGGATGAACCCAGTCTGCTGTTCTGCCAACAGGATGCACACGTGAATTGGCACCCATGTCCTTAGCCACAGAAGATACACATCATGCAGTCTTGTTTATATACCGATCTTCTGAGTCATTTCTAAATCTTCATACAATTTCTTTAGAGGGCTATCCATTTTCCCTTAAACTAGAGGGTGGGGCCCAGTATTGAGCTGTGCGTGCGTGCGTGTGTGTGTGTGTAGCTGGAGATGTGGCAGCTGTTACAGTTAAGTGACCACTCCATGGAGTGAGAACAGCTACAAGAAGTGCACATCCCCATACCTTTGCTGTGAGATTTGAGAATGACTGAGCTTGGTACAATTCAATGGCGTTGAGACACATCTCCTTTCTTAGGAGAAAGCCTATATACACTGCGTACAGAAGATAACCTAAAGCCAGGCCACTCTCTCAGCCTGAGTAATATGAATGGCGGGGGGAAATGTGTCATAAAACAGACCACTTCTAAAATTGATCTAAACTAGGCTTCAGCAGACTACAGCCCATGCGCCAAATTTAGCCACTTATTTTGTGAATAAAGTTTTATTGGAATACAGCCATGGCTGTTTGTTTTCATTTGGTCTATTTGCTTCCTTGCTGTGTTGGCAGACTTGAGTAGAAGCATTGGAAACCTATGACCTGCAAAGCCTAAAGTATTTATGTGACCCTTTACAGAAAAACTTTGCAGACCTCTGAAGTAAACCAAGAGGAAAAGTTTTTCTGTGATTGCAGAATATTTTCTAAAACTGAAAATAGGTTTTGCCAGTTAGAGAGCTTCCTTTACAACGGAGATTTTTACTATTGGGTTGTCGGAAAAGTCATGACGCATGTTTGCGACAGATGGCACTAGTTCATTTTTGGAAGTACTAGAGTCATTTGCATTTATGTTATTGCTATGTTATTTGACAGCTGACTGTTCTAGCTTCATTCTAAAAAAAAAATTGAGCGATTTGGTTGAGTTTTGGAGATTTTATAACAAGTTGAAGATAGAAGACCA
>NW_017731364.1:3469388-3500131 GCF_001890085.2 Hipposideros armiger | reverse complement strand
ATCTTAGCTGTGGAGAGCAGTGTCACTGGCCCTCATATGTGGGATCCGAACCGGGGCCCTCTGGCGTCCCAAGCCAATTCTTAACCATCGCGCCACTCGGCCGGCCCTGTTTCACAATTTTAACAGCAGGGTTATTTTTTTCTCAAAGAATGAATTGGAAAGATGACTAACTTTTACTGTGCTTGGGGAAATTAAATCATATATAGGAATTTTCTGTTCCTTGAGTATTTGATAAGACTTATCTGTGAAACATCTGGGTCTAGCACTTGTTTGCAGGAAGATCAATGATAAGCGTTTCATTTTCCTACAAGTTTTTGACTTGGTTTTGTTGATTTATATTTTCCTATGAAACTGTTCATTTCATTTCTTTATATGTATTGGCATAATGTTGTACAGAGCAGACTGTTGCCTTTTAAATCTCTAAACTTGTGGTTATATCTCTCTTTTAATTCCTAACATTGTATATTTGTGTTTTCTCTCTTTTTTTTTCCTTAATCAGATTTGCTAGGGCTTTTTCTATTTAAAAAATATTTAAGTGGTTAAGGATTCTTTTTTATTATCTTGTAATTGTTTCCTGCACTTCATACGCAGAGAATGTTACTGGAACTTTCTGGGGTTTGTGGCCTTGCTCACACTTGATCAATTTTTGAAAATCATGAGGAATTGAAAGGAGGCACCTTTCCTGATGGGCTTAGAGTGGTGTTTACATCTGTAAAATCACACTTTTAATTGGTGGCTCATATCCTCTATATCGTTTTTTTTTAATGGAATGACTTATTAAATTTTGAGAGCTGTTTACTTTTCTCCCACTATGATTATGGTTTTTTCAAATTCTTTATTTCTAACAGATTTTGTTTAATGAGTTTTGGTCATATTACTCTAAAAATAATCTGGAATTTTAGTCCAAATTATAAAGCTTTCTTTCTTAATGAATACTCAATCTCATAATCCATAGGTTTTTTAAATGAACTAAACTTTTACTGGTTTCTTTGCTTGCTGCAGTTTCTTGTATTCCATGTCCTGTCATTTTTTGTTATTTTCTTTTGTTTTTTGTTTGTCTGGAGTACTTATGCAAATAAATTTTTTCAGGAATAATACATAAATAATATAATTTCTAAATCTTTCTATATCTGAAAAGACCTTTCTTTTCCCCTCACACATGAATGAAAGTTCAACTAGGTTATCCATTGGGTTGTCGGAAAAGTCATGACATATTATTTCTATGTTTTTCGTTGCAAAAATGCGTCATGACTTTTCCGACAACCCAATAGAAATCCTAGGGTCATAGTTCCTTTGGAGTTCTGAAAACATTACCTCTAGCATTTCATTGTTCAGGTAGGTGTGCTACCAGCCTGATTCTTTATTTTGTAGGTAACTTTTCCTTCTGTCTGTAAGATTTTTCCCTTGTGTAGTATTTTGCCTTCACCTTTGAGATTCCATAGTCTGAACCTGAGTCCTTTGATCAAGTTTTTCTTGGCTCAGGACAATCTTTTGCTTCTGTAGTTAATTTTATTATTGCTTCTCCTCTCCCTGCGCTTCATTTTCTCCTTCTCGTGTCCCCACTTGACGGATAGTGGATCTTCTCACTCTGCTCTACATCTCTCTTTAATTCCCTCTATTTGTTTTGCATGGGTTAATCTTCTAATGCACCAATTGGCTTTTCAGGAGTGTCTGTTCTGCTGTTTATACAGTTTCTTTTGAATTTTTATTGCGCTAAGCGTGTTTTTAATTCCCAAGATTGAACTAGTTCTCTAACTGGGCTTTTCTCATAGCAGTCTACTCATGTATTAAGCACTGTCCTCTTGAATCTCACTAAGAAATAAAGTAGACTTCTTAAAAAAACTCCCGCTTTCCCAAATTCATCCACTGGGATTATTTACTTGCCTTGCTCTCCTAATTCATGCTGCCAGGTGAGGGCAGTGTTGGGTGCAGTGGTTAAGGTTCTTGTACTGCAGGTTGAGACAGAGATCTATGCTCAAATCTTGACTCGATCTCTTGCTAGCTTACCAATTTCTGGTCCCCATCAGCTCTGGAGGTTGTCCTAGGAGAGCACACACAGGTGGATAAGCAGGTCTGTTAAGGAGGTCCTTTGACCAGCTGGGGAAGAACGGTGCATCTTTTTTTTTTTTAAAGATTTTTTTATTGGGGAATTGGGGGAAGGGGAACAGACAAGTTGCTGTTGTTTTGCTCTTCAGTCTAGTTGTGGAGGACAGTGTCACTGGCCCTCATATGTGGGATCCGAACCGGGGTCCTCTCGTGTCCCAAGTTAGTTCCTAACCATTGCGCCACTCGGCCGACCCCGGTGCACCTTTTGAATCTTGGAAAACCCTGCTGAAGGCAGTGACCCCTCTGGCCAAGTCTGCTGCCCTCCTCCAGGCCGTGTCCATCTTCCCGGTTCCTTAGGTGAGCACACATGTCCTCTTTACAACATGGCATCACTCTGTCGTCATACTAAAGCTATTTAAATCGTTGACTATAATGTGTATGCCTGACCTTTGTCCTCTATACTACGCCTTTCCCACCCCTCACTCTTCCGTCTCTCTGATTTCTTCATGCTGTAGAATATGACCTAAATCGTGCATCCAATGGCCATACATAACAGCTTGGAACTAAGGACCCTTCAGTTCTTCCAGGAAAAGCAGACCCAACTCTTTATAAATCCCTTTCTGTTTTTCAAACATGCCAACTCCTTTCCAAGCTCTGGACCTCTAAAAACCCTGCTAGGATGTTCCCTCCCTCGTGCCTTGCATGGGGCTCCATCTCCTCCAGGGGTCCCAACTCAGAGGTCACCTCCTTCAAGAGTCTTTGGACCCCTCCAGCTAAGGTTGCCATCCCAACCCTCATCTCTGCAGCTTCTCTTCCTCACAACATCCTGTTCAATTTTTTCATGGTGTTTGTATGCCGCCTCAATAGAATGTAAGACCCATAGTGGCAATGACCTTTATTGTCTTCATAGCTGTGTCCCCAGCACCTAGAACAATGCTTCAGATATAGTAGGTGCTCAGATATCTTCTGTGTGAATGAATGAACCCTTACAACAAGATTATAAGATCTAGATATTATTTTAATCCATTTGTGGATTAGGTTCAGAGAGGCTGAATAAATTATTCCAACTTGTATAGAGCTAGTGATTCAGACTCAGGTCTTCTAAGTCTTCTGACTGCAAAAACCAGCTTACATACACAAAGGCAAATGGCAGAGCCTCGGGTAGAAACGAGCTCCTGATTCAGGGTTTAGGGTTCATGCCCCATAATAATTGCCCAGCTGCAGTAACTCATGAATAAAAAGAGGAGTAGGGAGTACACATGTTCTTTGTACACTTTTACAGCGAATTCTCTCTCCTAACTCAAGTGGTAGATCTAAATTTAATACAGTATTTATGTTGGGAGTATTTGAACCCAGAATAACAGCGACACTGTGGCCTTTGTGTCCTTGGCCTCACCTAAGTCTTTGTGAGGAAAAGGCAAATTACAATTCAAAAGAATTATTTCTGCCTTGAGGGCTAAAGGAAAGGCTGTCTAGGAGAGAGGAGGGTAGAAGAGTCATTTCCCCAAGGTAGAGCTTTGTCTGAGCAGAAAACCTGCAGGAATTCTGCCCCCACCCTCCATGGCCCAGGACAGCCCCCAGAACAGGGACCTGCGCGGAGAGGGCGTCTGGTGTTGATGCTCTTCAAGAAAGAGGCAGGACCAAGTGAGCCAAACCTATTCGCTTAGCTTCCTTTTTCAAAACTGGAAATTGCCGAGAGAACGCTGGTCTCATAGCTCCCTCTTGTGGGCATGAGGTGTCACTGCAGCCTCTTTCCAAATCTTAAAAGTCCCCGCCAGTGCCGTGGGCATCTAGAGCACCTTTGGGGGCCACAGTGTTAGCATATCTCTTCCCCCCGAGGCCAGTCCACTCTCCAGGCTCATAAATGGAACCGTTTCATTTTGTCCCTAATGAGTCATCAGGTGAAGTTGTGATCTGGAGCTCAGAGTCCAGCTGGAGATTCAGGAGATGGAGGCCACCATGAAATGTGCTCAGTGGCCCTCAGATGAAAGCTAGGTCCCGTAACTCCCAACAGCTCTTGGATATTGTCCTAGCACACTCTGTTTTAATCAACTGTTCATAATTCCCCAGAACATAGAATCCACCGGCCCTGCCTGAGGACAGGTTAAGAATGGGGGCGGGTGTGTGTGTGGTGTGTGTGTGTACACGCACGCACTCACTCCATGGTAAGCTCCTAGGAGCCTAAAGCATGGCTCAGCTAGAAATACTAAACATTCAGCACAGCCCAGTGCTCTCAGGGGCCAGTGGAGCAGAGATCTGGGCTGCAGAGGGACAGGTTTGTAGACGTGACCGTGGGGTCAGGTGATGCTGCAGAGAGCCTATGTCGCATGTGGTAATTTGCCACCCTAGGTTTGGTGAGTGGCCCTGAGGGCACCGTCTGACTGACTGTTTCTGTCATGCTGCAGACCCACTCCGGATACTTCTCCAGTTTGTACCCTCCTCACCAGTTCGGCCCGTTCCCGCATCATCACTCGGTAAGTGCCCCACGGTTCAGCCCCACCTGCCACTTCCCCTCTCCCATGGCTGGCACCACGTAGTCCTTGGAGGACTAACCAGTGAATGTTCCATGTCAGTGCTGGGTCCCGTGGTTCCGGATCGTTCTGAGAGTGACACATCATAGGGCATCAGCACACCACGCTTGCCAGCATTCACGTGCACTAGAGGCACTTCCCAGTGCTGGTGCTGTCCCGTCCAGCCATCCTGCTGATGCTTAAAGTCCTGTAGGGGGCAGAAAACGGGTGCCAGTGAGCCTTCAACAGGTCAGATTAGGGGTGGTGATGGAGTAAAAAACAGTTTCCAAAGACCTTTGCACAAAGCCTAGTAAATGCGGTCATGTCGTTTCCACAGACCCCTAGAGCAAGGGTCCCCTGGTGGCCTTGCCCATGGCTGCCTGGGCTGTCACCGTGCGACCTGGGCAGGGCAGGTGTAGTTGCCGGCTTGTTTGGAATATGGTGCCACGCCAGTGAAAATGCCCTTTCTTGGCTCCAAGGTGGACGCGGCAGCTTTCCATTCTCTCCTAACAAAGTGCCTCCGAGTCCTGGGCTCAGGCCAGGTACATGTAATAACTGTAATGATTTCTTGGATGAAGACACAGGAGAAACACATCACATTTGTATGTGGCAGAAAACCTGTGAACGGATAGCTTCCGGTATCCAAGAAATGCGGAGACGCTCAGGAGGAGTTTGCATGTTGATTGTCGTGTCATGCGTGCCTGTGTTCAGGTGCATTCTTCAAGCTTCCCGTCTGCAGAGCCCCAGGCCACAGAGGAATCTGTGCACCATTTGGGCCATTTTCTTGGGTGTGGCCACCCCACCCTGTGGCTCACAGTAGACGCTCGGTAACTCCCTGAAGGAGCAACCCCAGTGGGAATGACGTCTTCTGTCTTGTCTTGGCCTTCCAGTATCCGGAGCAGGAGATTGTGAATCTCTTCATCCCAACCCAGGCTGTGGGGGCCATCATCGGGAAGAAGGGGGCGCACATCAAACAGCTGGCTAGATTCGCCGGCGCCTCCATCAAGGTAAAGCTGCTCTCAGCAGCCACCTGTACCCCACGCTCCTCTACCACCACCTCCCACTGCATGTCCCTTATTCCTCCTGTCAGTCCTGGGCAACTCCTATCCATCCAAGGACAAAATCCCACAGGATCTGAAAAATTAGCCTCCAGGACTATTCCACCCTGCTCTCATCTTTACCTCTCTTATTCCATTTTTTGTTCAACGAACAACTGAATTAGAAAAAAGGATTAATACCAGATAAGCTACCCCAGTCCTCTCTGGGTTACCATTGTCCTCCCCTTCTCAAGAAGATAAACCAGGGCCGGCCGAGTGGCGCGATGGTTGGGGTCTGGCTTGGGCGCTGGAGGGCCCCGGTTTGGATCCCACATGTCGGGGGGGCCGGTGACGCTGCCCTCTGCAGCTAGGATGCTGGGCGGCAGCTCGACTTGGAGCTGGGCTGCAGCCCCTGCTGCAGTGGGTTGCCATGGGCTGCCGTGTGTGGCCCGCGGCTGGCGTGAGCGGCCAGCAGATCTGCCTCGCCAGGGAGGAGCGCAGTGATGGTGCCGGCTTGGGCCGGTGGGGCGACGTCCTCTATGGCTGGAGTGGGGAGCAGGGGGATAGCAGCTTGTCTGCTCCCCTTCCCCCAATTCCCCAATAAAAATCTTTAAAAAAAAAGAAGATAAACCAAAGAAAGGCTGAGGATCTTCCCTAAGCTAAGGGAACAGACTTAAGTGGGATGATAACTCCCACTTAGCAGCTATCAGCACTTGGATGCTTTAACTTAGTCTCCGCTTCAAAAAGCCTTGAGCTTTGAAAAAAATAGCTTGAGTGAAAAACTCTTTGAAAATCAATGGACGACACACCATAGATAAACAAAAAGCTGGTGGCATAACCTGAGCTGAAGCCTTGGACTGCAGAGAGCGGCTCAAGAAGGAAGGCATGCCCCTTGATTTATGGGGATGGTTGTGAGCACAGCCCTAGCTGCAGTTACATACCCACATCCTGCCTCCGCCAGCACAATGTGAAGACTCGTCAGAGAAGCTGAAAGGGAAGGCTTATTCGACCCTGGTCCTGCTCCAAGCCCAGCTATCAGCTCTGACTCACGGGCAGAATGCTGAGCACGTCCCAAGCCTCGTGAAACACTTTCGGAAACAGAGTTTCCGTTGTTACGTAAAATAATGTGCTACCATGGGACAGCCCGGAATTCCGAAAAAGAGGTCTCATGACTTGGAGAGAAAGAATGCTTACACTTTCTCCCCAAGAAGAGCTGTAATTTCTCCCACAGCGAGTGTGCTAGAAAGAAAAAAACAAAACATTCTGATTAGCGCACAACAAGGGTTGTAGTGAGACCCTAAAAGAATTTTATCTCGGTAAATCACTTCCCCTTCCAGGCCTCATTTATCTCACCTGCAGAGTGGATAGACTGGATGAGAGCCCTGAGGTGTGGGGGGACAGTTGTGGAGTACCCAGGGGCCCTTGCACCTAACAGGCTCGTTGCAGGTGAGACCCTGGCCCAGGCCGCGCTGGCCTCGCCCCCGTGATGGGACAAGTAAGGTGTGGAAGATCACAGGGCTGGCCGTACCCCAGGGCCTCTCCCAGTTTTCAGTCCTGTGGTCTGAGATGCCCCGCAGGAGACAGAATGAGATGATTTCACCTAAAGGAGACTTGAGGGATCAGCTCATCAAATCTTCCCATTTTTCCCCTAAGGGAGACAGAGAGGGATAGAGGGGAGCACAGGTGCAGGACTGGCTCTTCGGTGTAAACTCTGCTGACCTGTAGCATATGGAGCACCTGCTGGGACAGTACAGCAATGGCTCTCCACTTACTGTTGCCCGTAAGGAGCCAGGGCCCAGAGACTTTCAGTGACTTGGCGAAGGCCACGAAGCTGTGTGTGAGAGCTGAGGTTTGACCAGGTTATCCTATTTTTGGTCCAGTGGTTTTCCAGCGTAACAACCCGAGTGCTATACCAGAACCGTTCCCAGCCAGTCTTTAAGAAAATGAGGAGAGAGCAATCCCTCGGGCTTCACCCCACAGCATCCCCATAATCCCTTCATGTCCCAGCAAGGCTGAGTCGTGGCGTGTCACCTTGCTGATGACCTCTGTGATGGACAGAGACAGCAGGACTGTACCAGAGGCCTGGATGGGCTCTGCAGCCAGGTGGTCTGCAGACATTCGTTACGCGGGGCCAACAGCCAGCTCCTCCCTAGTCCCTGCCTCTCTCCAGAGCAGTAAAAAAGAGACAAAACCAGGGAAGCCAAGTATATGTGAGAGCAATTTCCTACTTTTTAAAATCAGCCTGGTTTTTGCTAGATTCTCTTTATTCTGGCAGGTTTCTAAAGCATCTGTCTCTAAAGCAAGGCGCTCTCACCAACTCCAGAGAACCCCTGCTCCTGCGTTGCCAGTTTTCAGGGGCCACAATCAGGGGTGCCGGTGTGATGCCACCAAGGAAGGGAGAGGGCTTTACACTAATATGTGGGAACAGAGTCCTGGAAGGTGGGCGGAGCGGAGGTTCGGGATGGAGCACCCCAAGAGATGCTTTGGTTACAGGAGCTGGATTCGCATCGCTCCCCTCTCCTGCATAGTCTGCTCAGCAGGCTTCAGAATGCCACACAAAGTCCAGTCAATGACGCCAGCCGGGGTCATCTAATTCCAGATCTCGCTCCAAACCCTGCTTACCCTGTGAGCTTGGCAGTCACCTCACCTCTCTGGGTCCCATTTGCTTCAGTGATACAATAGGGTCCTGAGGGGCAGCATGGGAGGGTGGGGGTCTTTTCAAAATCTGAACAAAGCAGCCATGCATCACCAGGAAGTGGACAGTGTCGACAGAGCTCACTTGGTCAACATGCATCGTGAATTAGCCTTTCAGCCCTTCTGTTAATTACACCTGCTCTAGCTCAGCTGTCAATTGCAGCCGAATGCAATTGACGGCAATTGCTGAAAATTAGAACCGGGGTTACCTTTCCTGCAAGCTAAGGCCTCTGTGGACCAGCCCTTTCTCCTCTCCGGGCCCTTGGTGGGTCCCCACAGCCTGTGCTTTCCTTTTCCTAGAGCTTTGGACTCCCTTGGTGAAAGGCAGCCAGCCACTGCTGGTGCTTGGGGCAGGGACAGGCAGTAAGTACTGACCTGCTGCCAGCTCTCCCTGGGCAACCAGAGACCCAAATTAGACACTGGGCACGACGGTCCCGACTTCTTAAGCCACAGAGTGGAGGCAGCAGGGGTCAAACAGAGTATCGGGTGCAAAGACAAGGAAGGGGCTCTGGGTGCCGCCGAGCAGCAGCATTCTCCTTTGTCCTTGTGAACTGCAGATTGCCCCAGCGGAAGGCCCAGACGTCAGCGAAAGGATGGTCATCATCACCGGACCACCTGAAGCCCAATTCAAGGTCGGTGCCAAGGGCCACCTGAGCCCTGCAGGCCCTGGGAACAGGGCCGGGTGTGTGTGGGGGTGGGGAGTGGGGTAGCTGAGGGCCTCTCAGCAGGCTGCAGCCACCTCAGGCATGTTCAGGGCTCTTTTTTGGAGACCCAACCTCCATCTCCCTTCCTGCTACTGCTCTCTAGCCTCAGACTTGCCCTGTCTTCCCGCCTCCAGGTCGTTTCCTCCGCTTGGAGCCCTCCTTCCCTTTTCTCCCTTGGAAAAGGAGATTGTCCATTGGTGCCCAGTTCACCATTGGTGCCTCTGGAATCTCGCTGATCCCTTGGCCATGGTTTGGAGAATGGATGTTTCAGACTCATTTAGTCTAGTGTACCCTTCAGGCTATGGGGGCATAAACATGGGGGACACGGGGAAATAGCATGGTGTGGTTGGGTGGTTTTTTTTTTTTTTTTGGTTTGTTTGTTTGTTTTTTGCCTATTTTCCTTCCCTAGAAAATTATATTAACTTGAGTTTTCTAAAATTCAGAAACATATTTATTTATAAAAGTATAATTCTTATAATTAAAAATATATAAAATTTGTCTGAGAAGACAAAATTTAACACATGTGGAACCATTTAAGAGCAATAACCCTTCAGCTCATGAATGGATAAACAATGTGGTCTGTCCACACAATCGAATATTATTCAGCCATGAAAAGGAATGAAACTGATACAAGCTACAATATGGGTGAACCTAGAACACATTATGCTAAGTGAAAGAAGGCAGACACAAAACGCCACATAGTATATGATTTCATTTATGTGAAATGTCCAGGCCGGCCGAGTGGCGCGTTGGTTAGGAGTTGGCTTGGGACGCCAGCTCTGAGCAGCAGGGCCCCGGTTCAGATTCCACATGAGGGCCAGTGACACTGCGCTCTACAGCTAAGATGGTGAACAACAGCTTGACCTGGAGCTGGGCTGCTGTGAGCCGGCGTGGGCTGCAGTGCGGCTGGCCGGCTGCTGGCGAGAGCTGCTGTGAGCCGCCATGGGTGGCCATCCAATGGCTGGCAACTGACTGCCTCAGCAGGGAAGAGTGCAATGATAATACCAACATGGGCCAGTGAAGCGACGTCCTCCACAACTAGACTGAAGAACAAAAGGACAGCAACTTGTCTGTTCCCCTCCCCGATTCCCCAATGCTTTTCCCCTGCCCCAATTCCTCAATAAAATCTTTAAAAAGTAAAAATTTTAAAAAAGGTCCAGAAAAGGAAAATCCAGAAAGATGGAAATTAGCATAGTGGTTGCCAGGGGATGGGGGTTGGGAAGAATTGGGGCTTGCCGCTAATAGGGGTTTTATTTGGGGGAAAAGATGGAAATGTTCTGGATAGTGGTGATGGTCGTACAACATGGTGCATACACTAAAAACCACTGGAGTCTACTCTGTAAAATGATGAATTTTAGGTAATTATAGCTCTTTTTTTAAGTGGGTTTTTTTTTGTTTGTTTTTGTTTTAAAGAACAATAATCCCTTGGCTCCACTGGCTTTGGAGTTAAGACACTAAAAAGCCAGATCAGGCTCATTAAATCCCATCACCACCATCCTCACCTATATCCTGTAATCATCAGGTCTGAACATACCATGGTGGGAGGAAATGAAGAATTCCCTGAACAAATTCTTCAAGCATATGTTCCTAGGTGCTAGGAATACAGACATGACATATGGTCTGCCTCCTCACCACCAGCCCCAGCCCAACATACAGAAAGCTTCCTAGAGGAGGTGCCCGAGCACGCGTTGCACAGTGAGCTCTGCATGTGGCAGGAGCTGCAGCGGGGCGCACGCTGCCCTGTGTCTGGCCTGAGTGCGTCAGGCTGAGGTGTGCAGTGGCTGGGCTCGTGACTTCCAGTCGCGGTACTGCTGAGGCAGGGGGGCCGGCAGCTGTGAGCGTCACCAGTCATGTCTTGCTCTCTCAGGCCCAGGGGCGGATCTTTGGGAAACTGAAAGAAGAAAACTTCTTTAACCCCAAAGAGGAGGTGAAGCTGGAAGCCCACATCAGAGTGCCCTCCTCCACAGCTGGCCGGGTGATCGGCAAGGGTGGCAAAACCGTAAGTTTGCTCTGAGCTGGCTTCATTTCTGGGGCTAACCCCCTGCCCTGCCTGACTTCCTCAGACCTCCATTGGCTCTTCAAGGACAGAAATGGAATTAGCATCACTCCAGAGCTGAGGGCCCGAGTCCATGGTGCTGCCTGGAGCTCAATATGGGCCCCAGACACCAGGGTCCTGAGCCCAGGACCCTGCCCCTCAGCTGCCTGTGAACACAGGCAAGCTGCCCCCCGCCCCCTTTACAGCCACGCATGGCAGCAGGAAATAATAGGGACCGCAGGCCCACTTAGGGTGCATCCACTTGGCAGCCCACCCACCGTCTTCTCTGATTTCACACTTGAGGCCCTTGGGGTCTGGAGTCCAGCATGCTCTTCCGCTCTTCACTCTCCTGACAAATGCCCTAGAGGCCTCACTCTTCCTCCTAACAGTCAGTCTTCGGGCAATTTCCCAAACCTGGCCATCTGCTACAGGGGTGCTCATTCAGCAATAAGGTGGCGGGTGAGAAGGAAATCGTTTTTTTTTTTTAAATAACGGTTTCAACCTGAAGGTGGCCGTACCACGGTGTAATTTGAAAAGCATCAGAGAATTAACTGAAGCCTGTAGGAATTAGCAGACAGCCTGTCAGACCCAGGTATGTTCTAGAATGTCACTTACCCAACTTGGCGGGCATATGACCCCTGGGAAGTTCCAGTAGCGGTGTGCAGGCTAGCAAAGTGGCAGTGTTGGGGGACAGGAATTAGGAGGGGGGACAGAGGGGACAGAGTTCTTTACATAGAACCTCTCACAAAGGAATCAAAGCCAAGTTCTAGATGTAATGAGTCATCTATATGTAAAAGAGCCCAGTTGCATGGCGAGCATGTTATTCCCCATATGAAGGAACGTGGTCAGCCTCTGAGGGCACACACCGAGCTTAGGGAAGTTGGAGTGTAGGAGGCAAAAGAAAGCAAGTAGTCCACAAGGGAGTGGAATCCTGACCCTTCCATGTCCTGTTCAGTCATTTTAGAGCCAAATTCTGTGTACATCCCCCGTACCAGAGACTGTCAACTGTCCACCCCATGGGCGTGCTCAGCACTGTCGGCCACGGCCGGGGCACGAACCCTCGGGAAGTGTAGTCTTGTTGGGGCAGGTGAGGAGCACCAGGTGCGGAGTGCAGGAAGCGGGGTTTAGGTAAGGGGAGGTCAGCGTGGGCTGGAGGCTTCATGGAGGAGGTGGGCCCAGGCGCAGGAGGGCAGGGGGAAAAGATAACTCACGGGTAGAACCGCATAAGCAAGACCCAGGCAGGAGTGGAAACAAAGAGCAGGACTGGAGCAGGGACTGATCAGAAAGGAAAGGTCACTTTGGTGAGTCAGAGGAGAGGCCATGTCGGCGCATCGCTGGCACCCAGGAGAGCATGCCCGGCAGGGATTTCCATCCCTGGGTTATTGGAGAGTCTGGGGTCACTGTGAGCATGTGCGGGAACCACACTGCTAGGAACTGGGAATAAGAATTCAGCCCCAGAGCTGGACTCCCCCTCCTGTCACTGTGCCTCCCGTGGCCCAAACCAACATGGCCCCATGAGCCTGGAGGCAGGGACGCCCCCAGGGGGTTCGTAGCCTGAAGGAAAGGCCAGCGGCTTCCAGCCTCCTTGCCCTCCCCCACTCCCCTCTCCTGCTTCCTCCTGAGCCCACGCCTCCCTTCACAGGTGAATGAACTGCAGAACTTAACCAGTGCCGAGGTCATCGTGCCTCGTGACCAAACGCCGGATGAAAACGAGGAAGTGATCGTCAGAATTATCGGGCATTTCTTTGCTAGCCAGGTACCTGCGCTGCGAGGGTCTGGGCGCTCTTGCCAGTCGCCTCAGTTCTCCTTCTAAGCTCCCGGTGGCCTGTCAGGTGGCCACAGGCCCTGCACACCCTCACCACCACCCCAGCCCCACCCACAGAACCTCTCCCTGGCCCTGCAGGCACTGTCGTCAGGGCACAGGAGATTGTCCCATACCCTCTCACCACTGCTCTCCCCCAGGCGTGCGAGGGGAGCTTGAGGAAGACTACAGAACTATGGGGTCAGGCCAAGCACGTTTTAAGGCCCCTGATATTCCAAAGTACAAGGTCTTGGCTTCCTTGCCCTCCTACTCGGGCCTCATTCGTAGCCTTCCTATGCTGGGAGCCGCATAACAGGCCAGGGCCCACCTTGGAGCCCCCCAAGGGCGGGCCTGGGTGCCAGGATCTCACAATTACGGGTTAAATGCTCGTCACAAGAGACCGTCATTTTTCTTTCCTCACCTTCCCCATCCCCCCATCAGGACACAGCCTCCTCACGGCTGCTTCTCTTTCATTCGGATGGCCAGTGACTCGGCATCACGGGGCCTAGTTCTTTTTGATGCTTTTTGTTGGTTGGGTTTTGGGCTAGAGCAGTCCCGGTCCTTGTCCCAAACCAGTGTAGGCAGTCTAAGCTCACGTGGAGTATTTCTCTGAGCGGCCAGCTTGCTCTCCCAAGGCTGGGCCTTTGCCCAGAGACCTGACTGCAGGCGGGAGGCACCGGCTCGCCCACCACACCTTGCCGGTGCCCTTTGAGATGCCCGCAGTCAGACTCCTGGCCGCACCCAACTCGGCTGCTCTCACACCCCTGCTCCAGCAGTGCCCCCAGGTTCCTGCAGGGGTCTCCCTGCATTGGGAGCACTGGGTGGGGTTCCTGTGTTTTCTCCAGTCGTCCAGGATGGAGTGTCTCGGCCAGTTTCTCACTTCTGCCCCCTCATCCTCTATCCTCTCTCCCAGCAGTCACACTAATGTTCTTCCTAGTGACTCTAGAAACGGGGTGGACAGCATTGGAAGCTGAAGTGTGTGAGGGCGGGAGGGGGACGCTGTGTGACCTCGGCAAGGTCCCCTGGTCACTGGTTTCTGGTGTCTGCTCTCTGGCCTGTCTGTCCAGCAACTAGCTGGAAGCTTTTGGGGTCCCACTCACCCTCCACCCAGCAGCCCTGGGGTTGGAGTGAGGGGAAGCTCTGCTACTTCACCTCCAGGCCAGACAGGGCCCCCGGAGGAAGGGCTTCAGTGGGCAGATGACTTTCCTGAGCTTACCACCCCCTCCCCCCAAATCCCCTGCTTGGGGACCTACAGTGGGCTTGTTTACATCGTGTGGCTTATGTGGATCGCTCCCTTCCACCCAAATCCCCTGCCCCCGCTCCCCACTGCTTGTCCTCAGAACCGGGTTCCTTTGTTTTCCCCGTCCCCCTCCTCCCCTTGCTGCAGACTGCACAGCGCAAGATCAGGGAAATTGTACAGCAGGTGAAGCAGCAGGAGCAGAAATACCCTCAGGGAGTCGCCTCACAGCGCAGCAAGTGAGGCTCCCACAGGCACCAGCAAAACAACGGATGAATGTAGCCCTTCCAACACCTGACGGAACGAGACCAAACACAGCCAGCCGGATCGGGAGCAAACCAAAGACCATCCTGAGGAATGAGAAGTCTGCGGAGGCCCTGCGACCCATGGGGGCCAGGAGGGGGCCGGGGGCAGCTGGCTCACCGCGCAGCCCCCCGTCTCCCCCGTCTCCCCCGGGGCCTCTGCAGGCTTCCCGGCCATCCACTTCACCATCCACTCGGATCTCTCCTTAACTCCCACCACGCTATCCCTTTTAGTTGAACTAACATAGGTGAATGTGTTCAAAACAAAGCAAAATTCACACACTTCTCTTCTTGTGGAAAATTGCCTCTGTACATGTGTGTACATATTAGAAAGGGAAAGATTAAGATATGTGGCCTGTGGGTTACACAGGGTGCCTGCAGCGTTAATATATTCTAGAAATAATATATCAAATAACTCAACTAACTCCCATTTTTAATCGATTATTAATGTTTTTTTTCTTTTTTTTTTAAAGAGAAAGCAGTCTTTTCTAGTCTTTAAAGAAGAAAGTCATTCTTTGGGAGGCCTAATGGTTTAGTCAGGAGCTTCGAGGCCACCCACACAAAATTCACCCAGAAGGAAATCTCATCAAAAGGACACTCACAGCAGTTCTGGATCACCTGTGTATGTCAACAGAAGGGATACCGTCTCTCTGAAGAGGAAACTCTCTCTTCGTCCCTGTCCAGCTCACACACCCATTTCTCTGCTTCACAGGTTTTAAACTGGTTTTTGCATACTGCTATATAATTCTTTGTCTCTCTCTGTTTATCTCTCCCCTCTTCTGTCCCCCTCCCTTTCTTCTCCATCCCCATTCTTTTTAATTCCCTCATCCCTCTGACTCCACCCCCTACCTACACACCCCTCCCCCCAGGCAAAGCAGTGCTCTGAGTATCACATCACACAAAAGGAACAAACACGGAACACACAAACCAGCCTCAACTTACACTTGGTTACTCAAAAGAACAAGAGTCAATGGTACTTGTCCTAGCATTTTGGAAGAGGAAAACAGGAACCCACCAAATGAACCAAACAAAGAAAAAGTCCACAAAGAAAGAATATATTTTGTCTTTTTACATTTTGGTGTATAAGCCATCAATTTTCAGCAAAATGATTTTTTTCTTTTTTTAGAAAAAAAAAAAGTGGAAGAAAATAGCAATTTACACGAGGTCGTTGGCCCAGGGCGTTAAATTTACAGATTTTTTTTAACGAGAAAAACACACAAAAAAAGCTACCTCAGGTGTTTTTTACCTCAGCACCTTGCTCTTGTGTTTCCCTTAGAGATTTTGTAAAACTGATAGTTGGAGCATTTTTTTATTTTTTTAATAAAAATGAGTTGGAAAAAAAACTAAGATATCAACTGCCAGCCTGGAAAAGGTGACAGTCCAAGTGTGCAACAACTGTTCTGAATTGTCTTCCGCTAGCCAAGAACCTATATGGCCTTCTTTTGGACAAACCTTGAAAATGTTTATTAAAAAAAAAACAAAAACAAAAAAAAATTACAAAGAAAAACAGAGAGAGAAAAATGTTGGAGATGTCCTGACTTTCAATAGGGTACGCGCCATTAGGGCTTTTTGCGCTAAAGGATGGACATGTACTGGTTTATGTGAACAAGCCATTTTACCACCAGACTGCAATGCCAGTTTCCTCTACTGCAAACAGTGTTCTGTGACAAAAACAAAAACAAACAAACAAAAAAAAAATGAAATATATCCAGCTAACAAGATCTGGTGTCTTGGTCTGTTTTAATAAGCGTTGTCCATCCCAAAGTGTCAGCTAAGCCCCAGCTCTGTGGGGACTTAGGAAAACGGGCAACATATTGTCAGGACTGGGCAGCTACCCCGAGGAGGCTGGCTTCTCCAGGAAGATCTTTTGGAGAAGCTACATTAGGTCGGTCGGTGCTGCAAGTGTGGTCCCCAGACCAGTAGCAATATGACCTGGGAACTTGTCAGAAATGCAGATTCTTGGGGTCCACCTTGAATCAAAAATTCTAAGGGTGGGAACCCAGCAGTCCGTTTCAGCAAGCCCGCCAGGTGATTCCCAAGCATATTAAAGTTTGAGAACCACAGGACCAGAGGAATGGATGGATTGACTTGTGTTTCAAGCTAGGTAAGACCAGCTCCTATCTTTTATGGACTTTAAACCCAGCCAGGGAAAGTGGGAGAAAGGGAGAGGACATGCCTGACATTCAAGGACACAGGTACTTCACCCCTCCCCAGAAGCCCGATTGAAAGCTTTCCAAGAGATCAGAGAAGGGCAGGGTCAGCCCGGGACTGGAGGATGCGCTGTAATTGGCACTCTCACCAGTGCGCTGTGGAAAGGGTGGACGGGGATGGTCCTGCTCCATTTATCAGCCTATCGTCACAGATTTGTGAACATAGAACGGAGAGAGCTGCTGAAAGTCCAGGCAGTCTTAGGAATAAAGAGCTGATATGTAATTGCAGCTGTTCATAGCACAGAAGCACGTGAGCTAAAGGAGCCACATTTCCCTTCTAACAAACTCTGAGGTCTCCTAAATCAGTTAAAATTTGCTCCTCACTGAAGTCCCATCCCTACTTCTGATTTTCCCATTATGTCCAGTGTCTGTGATGCTGATTTTACTTTGAAAGTTAGTTTCATGGCATGTAGATGCCAGCTGTTCCTCTCACTGCTATGGTGGCATGAATATGGGCAGGGACAGAGTCTCTGTCTTTGTGTGGCCTTTATAAAGCCCAGTACCTATGCCTTCACCTTCTCTCCTCTGCCACCTAGAACTCAAGTCCACTGCCTTCGGAGGGAGAGAAACAACAGATTGATGGCCCGAGCCAAGCCGTGGGATTCCTGACAACCAGGGTTATTCCTGAGAACTGTCCCCTGGGCTGAGGTGTGCATGTCAGATGGACAGAGAAACAGCACATCTCTAAAGGAAGGGCTTTAAATACAGGCCTGAGGGCTTGGTAATGAATCTGTCAAGATGAGGAGGAATCAGGGTGGGAGAGAAGAGACACAGGAACCTCCAAAAATGCACCCTCGTGGCTCTGCTGCCCAGTCCTTCCTTGGCCTTTATTCCCAGTGGCAGAATGAGGTTTAACTCTAGCTCCTAAACTACCCACTGCCATATTTGTCTCTGAGCATATGAGAGAAAGACAGGTAAAGAAGTGCTTACATGACCACTGACTTGCCCTGGTACAAAGCCCCCAGAAGTTGTCCTGTGGTTGCAGCCCTGAAGGGGAAGCCACATGGAGAGGCAGGAGACAGGAATGAGACCAGCTGGCCTTGTTCCTAAGCAGAGATGTTCTCACAACCCAGTTTCCAAGACCCCAAGGGCTGGGCTGGATTAGTTAGCACCTGGGCTCAAGGTCTCTTGAGCTTCCTGAGGGCAGCATGAACTCGAGACCATCCTTTCCACGTCAGTCCTATCCCACCTTTCTGTAAATAAGAACAGATCTGTGTGTGTAGATTGTTTACCACACGTGGACTCAGACTGGGACAAAGTGTACTAATTTCTTCTGCTATAAATCCCAGACTTCTCCTGTTTTGACAAGACATCCTGACATCCCAGAAAGTCATAATCGAACATGATTTTATGCAAAATAAAAGGACAGTTAAGTGGAGACAGAAACCAATAACAAAGCCCCTCTGCTCCCTTGGACTGAACCCCTTGAAACCCCAATGACTCATACTGGCTTTGAATGTGCTGACATATCGTTAGACATGGTAAGTAGGCCTGAACACCCCTTCTGCCCTGGTTAATTTCCCCCCAACTCTGCCTCAAGACATGCTTGTCTCCTCTGACACAGAGCTCTGGAAAGGATGACAGAGGCTGGCTGCAGATTAGAAGAGGATTCCAGCTTATAGAAGAAGAGCTTACAAACATGAGAAAAAGGAGACTTGATAGAAGTTTGGAGGAGTTTCAACAAAGAACCACAGGGAATGATTAGCCCTAGAGAGGAAGAAGGCATCTTGACAGGACAAGAGGCAGGGTGGGAGGAAACACTGGGCTTTTAAGAGAAGCAGGGAAAATTGATAACCTGGATTCCATTGGGATCTGAATGACAGTGGCTACGCTGACAGAGATGGGATAAGGACTTGAGGAATATGAAAAGCATTTGGCCTCATCATTCCTACATCCCTGGGGAAGGAAGTGGGCAATCGAGGCATCCCTCTAGTAACAATTATGAAAGAAGGCCACAACTGTAGGTATGTAGAGACTAGCCTAAACTGTACATGCTTCCAAGTCTCCCGTTGTCTTAGAGCCTAATGGAGATCTCTGTGGCCTGCTACCACTGTTTAGTAACACTACTAGCAAATTCCCCTGATGTTTACTGGCGATTGTTGCTGCTGCCTTTGATTTCTTCTCGACATTCCCCTTAAGGTGCTGATGAACTCAAACTTAACACCCCACATGCAGGTTAATTTCTAGTCTAGCTCACATCAGCCACATAAAGTCACTGTCTTTCTAGAAGCCAGAATGAGTGTTCTTTTTTGTTGTTGTTAGTTTCAGGTGTACAGAACAATGCAATGGTTATCCTTTTCACCCTTCACACAGAAACAACCTCCCCCATCTACTGCCCTCCCACCCCCAATCTCCAGGAGTGTTCTTAATAGCTCTGAAACAGTTGGTATAAAGAGAAAACCCCAAAGAGCAAAATTATATTTCAGCTTAACCTCAATGCCCCTTGTATTCTTTTGTAAAAGCAGCAGTTTGGGTCATGGGTCCAAGGCACTTGGTTTGCCCCCACTAGTCAATTTCAGGGCACTGCCTCCTATTCTTTCCGATGTGGCTGACAATAAACAGTGCCGTCTCCCATTTGCCAACAGTAACCCCTAGTGATCAGGGCAAACTCTGAATGAAAACTAAACTCAATCTGGTATCTCTCTCAATTTATCTGGGATTCAACAATTTCCCATATGAAAGATTCACTGAGTTCTATGACTCATGAATGTCCCTGATTCTCCCCTAGTTAAAACTACTCCAGTCACCTGCAGTGAACTCAGTAAAACCCATCCTCAACTCCGGATTCACAGAAGGGCAGTATTGGGGAAGGACCTCCGAGGTCCTTCAGTCCACTTTCCTAATATGAGTAATGCCCTCTAAGATCGCTCCAACTGACCACCCCATTGTCGAAGGGAAACGCAGCTCCTACGGTAGGCAGTTCTGTCTTCGCACAGTGCAGTCTCAGTTCGTCCTGCTGCTGACCTGAAATCTGTTCTCCCTATGACCACCCACACACAGTGGGCCAACTCTCCTAATGTTTGAAGACGACTGTCTCATCCCCTCTTCTCTCAGTTCCTCCAGTCAGCATCCTTCATTTCCAGGACTTGCTTTCTCTCAGCTTTTAAATATCATATTGTGAGGAACACAGCCCCCAGTTCCTGCATCAAACACCTTCAAAAGCCTGTCACTGGTGGGAGGCATGGGAGGCCTGTTGGATACCTGTCCCCTCATCTGTAAAATAAATGCTTGAACACGACGAAGTCTTTGATTCCAATTTAAGTATAAGAGACAGGACCGCCAAGTCAAAAATGGCTTCTGGTTAGCAGCCTTTAATGCTCCTTAACAGTTTCTCACAGAGAGAGCATCAAAAAAGATGAAAACTTAAGAGCACCAAAAACAGACTTAAAAAAAAAACACAGTACCAAAAAGCAAGGGAAATGGACAATAATTATAAGCTATGCAGAACTAGAGTGGGAAACCTACAGTGCATGACACGGTCTAGTTTCATGGAACTCTTTTTTTAAAAGATAGGAAAATGCGTATTTGCCATCCCAGGATGTGCCCACTGCTTCCTCTTTCCACTGGATGGAATGCAGATGAGACGGTGAGAGCCACGTTGGAGCTGGTACGGCCATCTTAAAATGGAGGCCAAGTGTTAAGTATAGCCCGTGACACTAGGACACTGCTGGACTTTAGGCTCAAATTGGTACCTGAGAGAGAAAATTCTATCTTGTTTAAACCACTGTTCTTATGGCCTTTGTTATATCAACAAACCAGTATCTTAATACAACTAGACAAAAGAGAGACCCAGATTTAGATCAATTCTGGCATATTTTTTTTGATAGAACAAAAATTCTCAATAATACATAAAAAATAAAAGTTACTTGCAAAACCAAAAATCAAGCTAGTTTCAGATATCTCTGCTCCACTACTAAATGCAGAAAGCAAGTTTTGAGGAGAAAAAAGGCTGTGACTCAAGAATTCTCACACCGGGTCAAGTTACCTTTCATGTGTGAAAACTTTGGAAAAATTCTCATATTTGCAAGAATTTAGATGAGTATTTCTATGCCCATCTTAAAAACAAGTATGTGAAAATGTTTTTAAGTGAATAATGAAGCCAAATAAAATTCATGTTAAAAAAAAGACAAAGTATTGAAACCAATTAAACTAGAAATGTTTAACTTGTTGTAAATCTAAATTTAGAGCTGAATTATAACTAAATTTAAAACAATTTAAATATCAAAATCATCCTTGAAGAAGAAGCCAAATAGAGTAATGATAATAATAAAGTTCCCAAACACATACTATGTTAGCAAAGACCAAAAATATGTGAAATGTTTATAGGGGCAGTGAGAAAAAAAACCAAAACATGAAGTGTCATAAATAGGGAAGAAAACATCTGATGATTGTGGCAGAGTACTAGTGACATAACAAAAACCCATGGTCACTTCTTAGACACCCGACCAAACTGACTCCTAATCTACCTACAGTACCATGTGGACATGTGACTATTCTAGCCCAAGGAATGAGAACAGAAGTGACCTGTGACACTCCTAGGCCTGGCTGTGAAAAACTGCCTACACTTTCTCCTCCACCCTCTCTGCTGGCTGGATGTTAAGAACTGCAATGTGGCAGGGCAGGGGTTGACAGCCCTTTTCCATAAATAGGGTACATATTTTAGGCTTTGCAGAGAGACTTTGAGGTGACACAAGAAGATACTGCCTCTGGGAAGGGAAATGTGGCAAATTACATATGCTAGATAGTTGACTCAGCAATTCCACGTCTAGGAATCTATTCCAAAGAGAATGTTAGCAAAAATAGGAAGTGACATGACAAGGCCCATGCACTGCAACCATTATTTGTAACAGAAATAGATGGACAGCTTAAACATCCATTGTGAGGGGATGGTAACAGCACCTTGAATTATGAAGGCTTATTATAGATTGTTATGATACAATGGATTATTGTGAAGCTGAAAAGAACTGAAGAATGAGGAGTAACATCCAGAATAAGTTTTTTTTTTAATCAAGAAGCATAAGTGTTTTAAATATGCTATCTTTAGTGTAAGAAAGGAAAGAAATAGGACTACATATACTGGGGGTGCCAAAAAAGGTACACATTTTAAGAGATGTTATCTACGAGTATGTATTACTTTTCGAAGTTGAATTGAATTATGGTAGCAACGTGTAGTATGACGTTTGCTCAAAAGATGGCATTTAATCAAATGAATGCTAGTGTCATTCATTGTATTACAATTTTAATAGCTTTTTTCATTCTTAAAATGTGTATACATTTTTTTGGCACCCTCTGTATATATAGCTATAGTTTCAAAAAGGGGAAAGTTAGAAGCTAATAAGTTATCTATACAGGGAAAGAGAGCAGAGTTAAGCAAGCAAAACTATACCTTGTTCCGTAGTGTTGCTCTTGAACTAATGTTTATGTTTTTACATAATTAAAAAATAGCAAAAAGCAAATCCCTGCACACCAAAAACAAATGAATCCAACTGTGTATCAAGTTAATGGCATAATCACGTGGAGAAAAATTAAGGGATTTTAAAACTATTTTCACTGTGAGTCTCTAGTGGGATATAGTCTAAGAACAAAAAGAATTGCAAAGAAATCAAAGTGTATTTAGTGGCCCCATTAGCTGTTATGCTGATAATGATATTTTGACATTATAAGTATACTGTAGGATAAAATGAATAATTATATTGATGTTGTTAGCAACCAATATTTTCAGGATTATAGTATAAAACCAAGAAAAACCTTAGAATCTTAACGTCTGAATTGTATCAGTGCATTTAAATCAGTAAAACATTTTTTCCTTTGAAGAAAAAGTATTTCCTAATCTGTGTGTCGTAAAGGCCTAGAAGCACCAATAACCCAGTAGTAATTAGCATTGATAATGTCCAAATTCTGGTCTTTAAAATTCCTCACTAAAGAAATCCTTCAATAAATGGCCAATTCCAGATCTGGGGCAGGAAATGTATAAGATGACCCTTCATCATACAAGTGAAGCAGGGAAGCTATTAAAATTAGACTTGGGCTCTGTCAAAAGGATACTGGAACCTAAAATGGGGCAATATGAACATCAAAAAGAGTAAATACAATGAAATAAAACATCATAGATTCTTCCCTATATGAAGTACATTTCAGGATAGCCAAATAGTTGATAAGAAGTTTTTCTTTTATAGAATTCAAAATAATGAACACAGAAGGATAGAATTAGAAATTTACCATTTTGTACCTTTTAATGAAATAATGATCATCAACTAAATTTAAAACCAAGAGAAAGATGAATAGGAACCCTTAGGGGCTGAGCCACTGATCAATCTCAGCACCACTAAGTGGGACAGCCAGACGTTATGGCCATATACGACAGGACTCCACTGAAGGGAGTGTTCTTGCCTAATAAATTCAACCTGAAGTAAACCTCTAGATCCAGCGTACCAGTTTACATTAAATACAAAGGATAGAAGAACTAGTTAAACACCACCAAAGGGCTAAAGGAAAACCCAATTTCTCTAATAATAGTATAAGGAGGGAGACTACTATTGAGAGACTCAAGACATATAATAACCAAAGGCAATTTGTACGTTTCATTTGGACCCTATATTAGTTTCCTGAGACTGCTGTAACTGCCTACCACAATGTTGAAGGGCTACAACAACAGAAATTCTCTTACAGTCTGGAGCCAGAAGTCCAAAATCAAGGTATTGACGTGGCCATGTTCCCTCTGAAGGCTCTTCCAGCTTTGGTGGCTCTAGGTTTCCTTGGCTGTGGTGGCATCATTCTGGTCTCTGCTTCCATAGTCTCAGAGTCTCCTCCTGTTTTTTGTTTTTTTTTTAAACTCCAAACACAAGTTTATAAAGTAGAAAGTAACAGACCCTGTCCAGACAACCATTATTAACACATGGGCATCTTTTTTCCAGATTTTCTTTCAGATATGTATAAACAGGTTTTTTTTCTCACAAAAATGGGTATAAAATATAAATACTATGTAACTTTACTAATAATTGTCATCCCCAATAAACATACATACATATATGTGTGTGTGTGGGGGGGGGTGTACATATATATAAATACTGCCTAACCCAATTTTAATGCCTCTTCGGTCTCAAAACTCCCTGTGCCTCTCTTTCATAAGTGATTGCACTTATGACCCCAGATAATCCAGGACAAATTCCTTTTCTCAACATCTTTAATCACATCCTTTGCCATAGAAAGTAGCATTCATTCTTTGCCATAGAAAGTAAATATTCACAGGTTATAGGGATTAGGATATGGACTTATGTTTTTGGAGGCTATCACTCAGCCCACTGTATATCCTGATTAGAAGATTATAATAAAATATTTTTGAAACAATCAGATAAATTTAAATATGAAGGTAATATTAGATGATATTAGCAAGTTCTTATTAATTTTGTTAGATGTGAAAATAACAGGCTTTTTGTTTGTTATGACTAATTAGGGAGACGTTTTTAAGTATTTAAGTAGAATGACAACTCAGGGTTTTGCTTTAAAATACTCCAGACCCTCTCCTCCCCTCTGAAAAAAAGAAAGTAAACCAGATGAGCCACATTTTAATAACTGCTGAAGAAGGGGGAGTATGCATGTCTTAAATATTCCATAATAAAGTTTTTTGCAAAGTAGTTAGAAAACAAGATAAAATTGTCCACTAAAATGAGACATTAAATCTCTCAGAATGAACATACCAGAAGACCTATACATGAAAAATATAAAACTTAAAGGAGATATAAATAATCATCCACTGCCAGAAGAAATAAAAGTCAAAGTATCAATGGGTGACTTTTTTCCCCGATTTAAAAAAAAATACATAACTTTAACTTGAAAATTTTAATTCTAAGAATTTCTCCTAAGAGAATAACCCAAACATTGTACATGCCCAATAATACTGGATTAAATAAAGCATGTTATAGCCGTATAATGGAACACTATGCAGCAATTACAATGTATTTATTGACATGAAAATATGTTCAAGATAAATTAAGTGGGAAAGGGTTATATAGCCATATATCATATGTCTATATTTGTTAATGCACAAGTGTATACAACACATACACTTATTCATACGTACACAAAGGAGTATATACCAAAGGCCAGGATTTATACCAAAATGTTAATATTAAGAATTACTTAGGGATGGCTGGTTAGCTCAGCTGGTTAGAGCACAGGGCGCAGTGCTCATAACACCAAGGTTGCCAGTTTGATTCCCACATGGGCCACTGAGGTGCACCTTCCACAACCAGATTGAAACAACTAGTTGACTTGGAGCTGATGGGTCCTGGAAAAACACACTGTTCACAATAAAATTTCTTTAAAAAACAAACAAAAAAGTTATTTAACTCTGGGTGGTGACTTTGCAAAATGCTTATTCTTTGTTCTTTTATTTTTCTACTATAAACACCTATTACAGATACAATTAAAAAAAACTCTACGTGGGACCACAGACTTTATGATCACCATGCACACTTAAGGAGGCAGTATGTGTGCTTGGGGGTAGCGTGGGGGAGGATGCTTCCGCAGGGTATATTTGAAATACATGCTTCCAAGAACTCTACGTTGCTTCTCCTGACACTTTCCAGAGTGTTTCCATACAACAGTTCCACAGGTGTCACACAGAGAAGTGCTCAATGTCCAAGTTTGCAGAAATGCTAGGTTACATTAATTTGTTACATTTGCTATGCATCACACAAGCACACATATTCATTGGGCCATAGAATCCTTTGTTTTCCTTCCTACATAGAAGTAATAGGACTTTTACTTAACATATTTTAGGAAATATTGGTGTAAAAACCTGAAGAACAACAGTTGTTTACACCACATATTTCCAATGAGCTGAAAGTTTCTGGCCTGTTTTCCTAGATTTAGATTGATTCATCTCAAAACAGCCCCACAATTATATGTTTGTAGTCTCAAGCTGTATAGTTTTAAACATAATTTGCATCTTGCTGTCGGTTCATTTAAAGAGGTGTTTTTCAAACTGGATTTTACCCACTAGTGGATTGAGAAATCAACTTGGAGGTCACCATCCACATTTAAAAAAAAAAAAAACAATAAAACTCAGAGGGTACTAGAAGTAATGTTTTTGTAAAACTTTTTTGTGTCCATATATTGTCACATAATACATATGCCTGTATGTATTGGTCACAATATAAAATACATTTATTACTATAAGTTGCAATCAAAAAACCTTGAAACCCACTGAATTAAAGAGGAATTTATTGGTAGATAAAGTCAACACCTATTTCAAACACCCAGACCCTTTCCTTGTATATATTAGGTAAATTAAAAGAAAAAAATGATCAGAGCAATACAGCCAGCTTGATCCCCAACATACAAACAAGTATCAAAAGTTTCTTTGAATACTGGGTACTGAGCATTTTTTCTCAAAGAAACTATCAGAAAGAAATTAGGTTCCCAATTAGTTCACAAAAGCCAATTTAAACAATGTAGCTTAATGATAGCACTAAACTTATTACAAAGTTAAATTTCTCTACCTGTTTATTTGTATCAGAGGTTCAATTTATCTCCAAGGACGCATTTTCCCCACACCTACACCTTGGTCCCAGCACCAAGCAACTCCTCACAGTGCAAACACCCGCCACTCGACACGGCATTCCCCAAGTTGTGCTTAGGATTTCAGAGGATGAAGACATCAGAAGCTCTAATAGCCTTAGGTAACTGAGGTAGAATATGGGGCTCTCCACAACATCTTCCACATGCCCCAAGTTTGTTTCCCTCCCACCCACATCCCGGCTCTGGTCCAAGGTCAAACACAAGAAAGACATTTGCTCACCAACAGTAGTTTTTTTTACAACTTTATCAATCTTTAGGAGAGATTGTCTACTAAAAAAGAATGGTTCACTTCACCTTTTTTCAGACCCCTAAACTACTCATAAAAAATATATATATACACACACACACACATAAAATCTCACTGGTTTTAATGTTGATAATTTGCTACTGATAAAATCAATAGCTGTTTTTACCACCTGACTGCTTTTCTCATAAACTGTTTAGATATAAAACTTCTATTACCAACAAGTTTCTCTACACCGAGAGAAACCCATCAGTGCCTAGAGAAGCATGGCCTGTGACAGCTCATAAAGTTCAGGGAGTCAGGGTTAAGTACAATAGAATGCCATTCTCTAACTTAACTCTCTGTTCTTATCTATTTCGTTATGTCCTGGGAGATTATTAGGAGCTATCGTGAGAGTGCACATTAATGGAAAGCTCAATGAAAGCTGCTTTACTTAGCCCCTCAAATACTTATAATGTAACAGAAATACATCCCCCAGCCTCACTCATTTGGTTAGAATACAAACGGCCATTCCTAACAGGATTTATGCCACATGGAACAAATCTTAACCAAGGTACTACATTCCCAGGTGAAACCTAGTCCCAATGGGGGCCAGGTTTTGAACATAATGCTGACCCAGTTAATCTCTTTCTTGGCTGTGTCAGCTGCCTGATCCCAGTACTCACTGGCACCACTCCAACAGCCTCCGGAGAGGAGCAGAAGCTGCGGAAGGGCTGTCTGTGCAGCCTACGCTTGTGGGAGATGCAGCACAACCGGCTCCTTCTTTAATTATCACCTAAGCACACGTCCTCTGCTTTGGCCGTCAAGTAGGCCCAGCAGTTTCCATCTGCATCACAGGCCCCCAGTCCTAGACCAATACTTTTCTGTGGCTGCAAGAGTATGGCCCCCAGGTGGCAGACATGTTGATTCACAGCTAACACGTGTCCCATTTTTCTGGTTTAGCCTCTTGCTTTTGTGTACCAGGACAAGTCTGGGAGGTTTAAGTAGGGAAAGGGTTAGAAATCATTTCAGCATATACTTTTCAGGTTCTGCCAGGCAACCTTTTATTACATCGGAAAAGCAACACTAGGCACTAGATCTTGCAAAATATGTTCTGACCAACTCTAAACTCTCTGAAATTAAAAATGCGTAACCACTGTAAGGTTTTTAATGAACAAAAAAGTTAAATACAAACTTTCATATGCAAAATAGATTACTGTATAACTGGTAACCTCAGAGCCACTTACTAAATTCTCTTCCACAAATTTCAGTAGGGGTGGAATGGGGGTGGGGGGTGTAAATCCTAATGAATACAAAACTTAATTTTGGCTTTCAATATAGAAAAAAACTTTGAGGAAAAATATCTTTAAATTGAATCGATCTTTTGAAATAAACAGCTCAGGCCAGCTCTTAACAATTCTGAGGTTCATACTCAACCAGATCTGGGATGAAAATGAAGATTTAGGGTTTACAGTTACTTCAAATCCAGTTTCGAGAGTAGCCAAGTCAACTCGTTTCCAGAAACGGAAGTCTCTTTAGGATGACCATGACAATCTTCTGAAGATGCATGGATAGCCAAGTTCCTTGGCCACAGTTCCACTTTTCCATGACACCTTGCCAGTGCTGTAGTGTCAGACTTCCTCTGAAAGGCCATCGGAGCCTACACCACAGCGCTTCTCCCAGAATTTTCAAGCCTCAAAAAAAAGACCTCCAGCTTCAAGTTGGCAGTTACTGCTCCAGCGTTAGAGAAGTTCATTAACACTTCCTCCCCCACACACACACTGATTTCCCTCCTGATCTTCAGCAGGGAGTGGCAGCTTGATTAACATTTCATTCTTTTCAGAAATAAATAGTTCAAACAAGTAATTCAGAGTTAACTGTAAAAGTGCAGCAGAAAACAGCCACTGCCCATTACATTTGCAAATGAGTGAGCGAATGAAAACACGTGAACAAACACACCGAAAAAAACAAATCATAGAATAAATCCTGCATTTCCCACATTCATAGGGAAAAAAAAATCTCTTTTAAAAAAAGTATTAATTAGCGTTTGTTCTTGCGTGGGTTGAATAGTCCAGGGCTCTGAGCAGGCACAGCCTTACAAACAGGGTCGCAAGCAGCCCTCCGCATACCAAGTCAGGACGAGGGTGCAGGGAGAGGCCTTCATGCACTTCTGACAGCTCAGTACCTGTGAGACAACAGAAGTGAAGCAGGGACTTTTTAACCCACAATGCATGAGGTATATGGAAACGTCTGTCCGTGAAAGAACCACCAGCAGCTGAGGGACCGGGCGGGGCATTCTCACAGCAGCTGCTGATGAAGGATTTCCCACACCATCTTCTTCCGGAAAAGAGGCATCTGGTGCTGCAAAGAATCCACAAACAACACGCATATTACACATTAACGCACAGTGTCAACAACCCTTAGGTGTAATCATGTAAATAAAGTACGATGTCCTTGTCCTTTATGTAAGCCTTGACTTTTTTACATCATGGCACACATTTTCTAAGCCATAAAAAAGGAGGTTTGTAATGCTTATTAATATGTATCATAATCACTTTTCCTTGTTAAGGAAAATCAAAGCAGAATGCAGAATTATACAGCAGAGTCCAACAACCTCATAACAAAAATGTGTACCAAAAATGGGCATATCCAGGTGGTGGCACAACAGGTAACTTTTCTACTTACTGCTTTTTTCTGAGAAAAACATGAGCTCCATTTAAATAAAAATTAAAAAAAACCAAATCCACAAATTTCTTTCTATTCTACCAAATGTTAGACATTGCCAATACTGTTAAAATAGCAACTTCATCCCTTTAAAGCTCAGGTCAATAGGTTCAAAAAATAAATAACCCCTTGTTATATAGAAGCATCAAAGAATGAGATGCTTTGCTTAATGTTATTCTGCTTTAACTGATAATCACTCCATGGGCCAATTTTCAAAGCTGCAACATATAAGACAAATCCAAAATCACCTGTAACTCCACTAGTCCTCTTTTGATGAAATCAGCTTAGACCCTTGAGGTACTTACTCCTGGTATCTCACGATAAATAGCTGAATACACCACTTTATTATAAACTAGTGCTTTTCTAACTGGAGGGGCCTAAAAAGTCTTCATACATGGATTCATAAATTACTTCAAATAGCTCAAAAGATATAGTAAAAAAAACTGCACATTTATTCTTAGTAAAACTGTGGAAACTAACCAATAATAACTGCCTTTATTTTAGACTGGAATTGTATTAATTCAGCATGGGAGCCCTAGTTATTTTATGTTGCTCCAAAGCTTGGAATGGGGTTATCAGTCCTACTACTCAATAAGTACACTCTGGTAGACAGCGTCTATCAAAAATGAGGTTTAAGAAAATCATTTTTTAAAGTGGGTTTTAAAAAGTTCAGTTGTAAAAAGGTTGAGAATCCACTATGACAAACATAAATTCTCTAGAGTTCCCAATATATCTGAATTTCCACTCAAATGCAGAGCTATGGAGAACCAATAAAAACCAGAACAGAAGAGAAAAGCAGTACTCGTAGTTACATCTTAAAACTGTGACTTAAGTTCTCACAAGGCCTGATTTCCCCTTGCTGTCACATACTCTGACATGCCCCCTTCTTTGGCTAAAAATATCAGTAACCAGTAAACACTGGATTTCAGAGATATGCAGATTGTCCCAATGGTCACCAAAGATTAGGATAAACTTAAGAGCAGAAGCAGTGACAAACCCTGACGCTAGCCAAGAGTAGGGCCATGGCCAAGGTTTACCACAATAATCACAGGAGCACAGCTACCATGGTTAAGATCTTAATGTGCGCCAGGCACGGGGAACACGCTCTAAGTTTATCTTGTTTAGAAACAAGAAAGTGAATGAGAAAGGGTCTTCACTCACCTGAGTAAATGCGATAGGTTTGTCCCTAGAGATATAATCTGCATATTTACAAGTAAACATTCCACAATCACTTCCATTCAACTGTTGAGGAATCTCCTGAAATTACAAAAAAAGAAGGGAAGGGTCAGCTGAGTGGCTCAGTTGGTTTAGAGCTCGCTCAAGAATGCCAGCTCTGAGCAATAGCTGTTTGATGCCTGGCCTGAGCTGAGCTGCCGCTGAGCTGCCAACAGGTGGCAGGATGGCTCAGCTTAAAAAAAAAGAAGGGAAGAAGGGGCACAATGTCATCAAATACAAAGTCCTTTGGCTTTTTCTAAATATTACTCTGGATAAACAATGTTATAAAGGTAAATATCAGGGGCTGGCCGAGTGGTGCGTTGCTTAAGAGCTGGCTTGGGATGCCAGAGGGCCCCGGTTCGGATCCCACATATGAGGGCCAGTGACACTGCCCTCCACAGCTAAGATGCTGAACAACAGCTC
>NW_017731364.1:3460001-3465948 GCF_001890085.2 Hipposideros armiger | reverse complement strand
TTTTTTTAAATAAAATAAAATAAAAACAATATAGTAAAACAATATTGAAAAAGAGAATTGAACTAATTATTGTTAACTTTTCTTCCTATCATTCATTTAACAAGTTCCTTAGTAAAGTATCCTTATTAAAATTCTCTTAGTATCCTTACCAAAATTAAAAGCAGGAACCTGCATTTGTTTACAGTGAGCAGCAGAGGTTCAGAATAGACTTGTCTTACTGACTTGCTTCCTCACTATGACATTCATGTCACCACTTTACATAGCTAATAAGTGATATGCTCTAAAGGTAGATTTCTAGCAATTGCTATTTGAAACAGTTGTCTACAAACCATATGCTTTAAAAATTACCTCTGGGTTTCTATGAGATAAACCCAACTATCATGGAAAGCACAGAGACAGGAGTAGGATTAAGAATATAGAGGAATAATACTCCCCAGCTAATGGTTCTTTAAACATTCAGAATAATATATCAATCCCAAAGAATCTAATTAAAGTCACAGGAGTCTAATAAGACATATCTTATATCATAACTCATGACAAACTTGTTTTCAATGATGCTACAGACTTCTCAGTTAAGATCAGATATTAGGCTATTTTTAGACAAAAAGATGGATTCATCTTTTTGAACAACTGGGGAGGTAGCCTTCACCATCTATTAGACTCCACCCACCAGAGCCTCCTATGATTAGAGAGAAGACAGATCACCTAACAAAGGCATCATGAGACAACAATGAAATGTTTTAGCCTTTTACTTACAGGAGAATCTCACAGATCCTGTGGCCCTTTTGTCCCATAGAATCCAGATATTTAAGACACTTTCTTCTTAGGTCTATCACCTATAATGGAAAAACGCAACATCCAGAACAACCGTAACAGGAGTGAGAATTTTATTCTAAAAAGAAAAGCATCTTTAAAAAAATCAATACAGTACCAACATGAATTGATTTCTAAGACACATTTTTTTGAAAACATCACGGATATGAGCTTCATGTCTATATAATTATATAGTTCTATTCCTACAGAAAGGCTTAGAAACTTAATCCCCAAAACATTAGTGGTCCTCTCAGTGATGAGATTTGTTTTGTTTTCTCTATACCTTTACTTTTTTACAACTAACCTGTACCAACTTGTAAACAAAACTAATGTGTACTAAAACTCTTTCCTGTTAAAAATGAAAGCCCCTCAGCTGCAGCAACTGTCATCTATCTTTCCAAGTTGTTCAACTCAATAACTAAGAAAAGACTCTGTGGAGTATGCCTTTAACATACGCTACCGACTTTCACGAAACAGAAAAGGGTAGCTTTCATTATTTAAGAAAATGATCATTATCCAAACTCCCAACAATTACCCCTCTCTCAACTCACCACCAGGCTCCAATGCACCTTCCGATGAATAGGCACCAGAATAAGCTCCTGTTCAAAGAGATTGACCCCTTTGGTCCATCTTTTCACTGCTTGGTAACCCCCAGACTTTAATTTGGGGTAGAAGAATGTACTGAATGCATGAAGTGCTGGATAGCCTTGTTTTTTATTTCTTTCCACCAAAAGATTCATGTAAAAATTAATGACCTGTAATACCAAGAGAGTAAATATCAGAACATGGCAAGTACATTATTGAAGCTAAATTTCTAACCTAAATAAATTAGGATGAACTACAAGATAAAAAGCTTACTGAAGGGAAGGTCTTAGAGAAGGGGATAAAAGGACTGTCTATGGCAGGAAATGGAAAATAAAAAATGATCAGCACAAAATGGGAAGACTTAAGAAAGAATAAAATTGTACTTTTGAGGCATATTAGTAAGAGGACCAACAGAAGGAACTCGAGGAGAAAGTCTGCAATGTATGTCACTCCAAAAATATGCAGAAATATTAACTGGCAGTGAATTTTACTATATATAAATTATACCTCAATTTAAAAATGTTAACTGGAAGGAAGGATATCAAAACATTAATATTTTGTTACTTTTGGAGTGGTAGCACTTTTGAACAATAATATTGTTCTTTCACTTTTCCTGTATTCTAAATTTTCTATGATAAACATATTACATTTATAATGTGAAACAAAACATCCTAGTTTTACAAGATGCCACTAGTCATGGGGGAGGAGGAAGGAAGGCAAGAGAGAAAATGCAGGGACTGAGCAGTTGGATAATGGACCAAATGGAAAATTGGCAAGAACTAAAAGCTAGCTTTAGCTAAGTATGCAAGGATACAAGATGACAATTAGGCAAAATTTTGCAGTTATGCAAATGAAATAAAGAAAAAGATACATCGTGCACATATAGTGATCAATATATCCCTTTATTATTGACAAAATAAAATGGCTCCTATAAGAATTCATCTAGGGCCGGCCGAGTGGCGCGTTGGTTAAGAACTGGCTTGGGACGCCATTGGGCCCCTGTTTGGATCCCACATATGAGGGCCAGTGACACTGCCCTCTACAGCTAAGATACTGAACAACAGCTCAACCTGGAGCTGGGTTGCCTTGAGTCACCGGCAACGGCGTAGGCTGCAGCCCCTGCTGCAGTGGGCTGCCATGGGCTACCGTGTGTAGCCAGCAGCCAGCGTGAGCAGCCAGCAGCCGNACAATGGTTGAATTACCAGCTTCTGGAAACAATACTTTGGTAATCACACTTACATTTAAAGTATAGTCTTAATTATCCCACTACCATTTAGGCAGTGAAGCAATGTCCTCCACAACTAGACTGAAGAACAAAAGGACAGCAACTTGTCTGTTCCCCTTCCCCCAATTCCCTAGTAAAAATCTTTTAAAAAAAATAATAAATAAAAAATAAAGGTAAATATTAAATGTGGTACTACACACACACACACACACACACACACTTAAGAGTTTATGTAGTACAAAAACCCATCTATGACATACAGTATGTGACCCCACAGAAAATGTTTTTCAGAAGGAAAGAAAAAAGCAAAGTGAGATTTCCATCTCTCAGTTTTCATACAAAGAAACCAAACTGAAAAAAGGTTTATTATCAGGAACAGAAATTCTAGTCAGAATTATTTCAGAAACACTTATAAATTTTGAAAAGGACTAAGTGTGGCTCAATCAAAAAATAGGCTTACAAGACAGTTAACCTACTTCAATGTTGCCGTGTTATTTTTCCCTAGCCAGAAAAATAAGACTACCGCTTTGGACCCCCACAAGCTTCAAGCAGGAGGAAGAAAAAACGTCTCCTGATAGGCTTTAACCAATCAGGAAATCTTGCCTTGATTGCTCAGTTCGGTCCTGAGGCAAAACAGTATCGTTAGCCAAAGTCAGTGGATTCCAAACCCACGTGAGGTAACCTCACACAGGCCCCAGGCCCAGGGCAGGAGCTGTGGCCAGCCTCATACACACTCTGGCTGTCAGTTATGAGCACAAGATAAGAGTATAGGAGGGTCTGATTCCACTGCTGGAAAATATACTAGATGACAGTAGCTCAATTTTTATTCAAACAAATACAGATGATAATTGTGAAAAAAAGGCTGTTTAAACATGCACACCACCCACACATATGGTAGGTACCTCTTGCTTTTTGCAGAGCCCAGCATCTCTCACAGAGTGGAGAAAACTAGAGACTCCAACATACAAATGAAGAGAATTTGTTTTCTTTTATTACATTTCCCAGAAGATAGTCTTCATCCCAATAGACTCTTCTTGTATATGTACTCTCCTCAGGAAATGTCAAAGCTTACCTTTCTAATTATTCAGCTTAAAAATGAAAATGCTTTTGGATAGTTGAGCCATTATACACTGGTTAGGGCTAAAACTAAATTCGTGTAGCTTACTTTAAAAAGAAGCCATTAGGTCTCAAAAGATGTATGCATTTTTAAACCCTGAATGAGCTTCAAATCTGGCAAGACCCAAAGCACATTCACAAATAGCATGCTTGGCTCTTGAGGACCTATGGCATTGGGCCCTTAAGACCTACATACATAAAATTACCAGATAAGTTATGAACAAGAACTTCAAATTTTTATTAGGGCCAACCAAGAGAAGTACAACAGTTGGCTTCAATTTATTGAGTTTTTTTTCAATTCTGTAAGAGACATGCTAGTATATACTTAATATTTACAATTCAAGCAAGAAGATAAAGGCTAAGAAGCAGACATCCTGGTTAAAAGATTTAGAAGTGGATTATCGTTAATATGTATACTTCAGGAGAATACATGCCTAAGGGTGAGTGTGTGAAGGGAGGAAGGAAGGAAGTCAAGACTAAATAATATGCCTCAGACAGTAAATGCAACCAAGTATTTGAAACACAGATGATCATAACTTACATGTGGCTTCATGCTGTAGTGTGTCCACTCTAAAAGATTCAGATCAATATTTCTTTTGGTCTTACTTTCATCTTGTAAATACTGACTAAAATACAACAAAGAAAGAATATGTTGATAAACCCCTGTGGAGATTTAACATTATCATTACAAAGTACTGTGATATTTAACAGATATGCTATTCTCATATCCATCTCCATTAGCTTTTGGGTTTTAAATTAAATTTTTTTTCTTTTATAAAAATTGTATATGCTTATTTTTAAAAATTAAAACATATAAAATGCAAAATGCAAAAGACCCCATAATAACCACTCCAGAATTACTATTAATAGTTTGCTAAGTATTGCCCTAGTTCTCTACTTCATCCCTATACACATAATTTATAAAACATGCATTTTATTCTATTAAGAAGTACTTCAGGGCTGGCCGAGTGGCTCAGTTGGTTAAGAGCTCACTCAAGAGTTTGAGCTCTGAGCAACAGCGATTTGACGCCCAGCCTGAGCTGAGCTGCCGCTGAGCTGCCAACAGATGGCAGGATGGCTCAGCTAAAAAAAAAAAAAAAAAGGAAAATACTTCATTTTATAACTTGTTTTTTCTCACTTAAAAACAGAAATAAAACAAGACAACTCACTTAAAAACAAGACTCTTAAAAGAAAGAAAAACCACTGCCACGAAAAACAAAAAAAGGCAGGAAGACTGTTCTAAATTAAAGGAGAATAAAGACATTAAGTGCACGCATGAACCCTGGACTGGCTTCCTGGATTATGAGAAAAAGACTAGAAAATATACCTGAAGAAATCAGAACATGAACCATGTGTTACATACTACTGATCGCTAATTTTCTGAAGTGTGATATGGCATGATGGTTATGTAAGAGAATGGCAATGTCCTCATTCTTAGGAGATACATAGTTAAGTATTGACTTATTAATTTTATCCAGTTCTCCAGAGGGTTATCAAATTTAACCCAGGCATCTCAGTCCTCATTTTAACCTGCACAGAAGATAAACCAGCGTGATGTGGGCATGCTCCCACAATGGGAGTGGCAATATCGCCTCCAAGGGGGTGAAAACTGGTCGTTGAAAGGCAAAAATCTTAGGTATTTCAATGGTTTGTGGACCTCTAAAGCTCAACCCAACAAACAAGAAGTCTTATTCCTTAGTGCTAGTTTCTCTTGTAATGGAGAAATTAAATTTTTCTTGGGGAGGTAATGAAAAAAAATATGAGAAAAGCTGGATTAGGGGTATGAAGAAAGGGAGTGGGCCTCAGATACCCACAGGAGTAGAACTCTTCATACTTAAAAAAAGGAAAAACTATCAAGTTTTTTATATCCTGTTATAAGCAGCATACAAAACTTTGCTGTCCAATTCCAATGGGAACATTTCTATGAATGTGATAATATATTTATGTCTACGTACACATATATGTATGTATGCACATTTTCTATACACCTTAAACACAAAAGAGTAAAAGGAAATAACTGCTTTATAAACAACTTTGTGTATTTTATAGTTTTAAAAACTTTCTTCTCTATATCTTTTATTTAAGATAAACACCCATAAATAAAAACAATATAGGGCCAGTCGAGTGGGGCATTGGTTAAGGGCTGGCTTGGGACACCAGAGGGCCCCGGTTTGGATCCCACATATGAGGGCCAGTGACACTGCCCTC
>NW_017731364.1:3431859-3457224 GCF_001890085.2 Hipposideros armiger | reverse complement strand
GAAGCCGGCGACTGATATGCCTCGCCCAGGAAGAGCGCAATGATGGTGCCAACTTGGGCCAGTGAAGCAACATCCTCCACAACTAGACTGAAGAACAAAACGATAGCAACTTTTCCCCTTCCCCCAATTCCCCAATAAAAAATCTTTAAAAAAAAAAAAAGAATTCATCTACAATAAAGTATCACTTGCTGTTCCTTCCATTTATCAGCGGCACCCAGGGTTTATAAATGTGTCATCGAAGACTAGTAAATGAAGTCTTGGATGACATGAAGCACAGATGCAGAAGAGGGAAACACTGCTAATTAAAGGCCGCAAACAATCAGAATTAACCATCTTTCTATGGTTCAAGATATTTTTGTTTTAGATAAAACTAGAAGCTGCTTTACCAACCCCTTATAATTCAGTAGCTATCACTTTGGTTATGGAGAGTAAATGGTTAATCATGATATTAAAAGGGGAGAAAAAAGACAACTTACTTCATCATTAAGCCAGTGATAGTTCTTCAAGGTCTGGATATCTCCTCGAGTGATTCGTAATTTGAAAGCACTACTTAGGATCTCATCCTGTGGGCCATGGCCTAGGGCATTACCAATTTCCTTTTCCATGTCCTGAATTTAGAAAGTCCAAAGGTTGCTACTTTAATATAGAACCACTATCAGATACTTAAAGTCTGAGTCTAAAAAAGAAAATTTCATCTCTGTAATACCTCACCCTTGAGAAAAATATACTATCAAAGACCTACTAAATTGAAGTATAAAAAGATGTAAACTTAGACTACAAAGCAGTCTTACTAATGGTTATAAAAGACAGTGGTTGAATTACCAGCTTCTGGAAACAATACTTTGGTAATCACACTTACATTTAAAGTATAGTCTTTTTTTTTTTTCAGCTGAGCCATCCTGCTACCAGTTGGCAGCTCAGCGGCTGCTCAGCTCAGGCCGAAAAAGAAAATTTCATCTCTGTAATACCTCACCCTTGAGAAAAATATACTATCAAAGACCTACTAAATTGAAGTATAAAAAGATGTAAACTTAGACTACAAAGCAGTCTTACTAATGGTTATAAAAGACGGTAGTTGAATTACCAGCTTCTGGAAACAATACTTTGGTAATCACACTTACATTTAAAGTATAGTCTTAATTATCCCACTACCATTTAGGCAGCACTATGAGCCAAGAATGGTAGCAGCTGCTTGAAGCACATCATTAATCCCTGCTTGTGGGGAAAAATCATCACCATGAGCAGGTAACACTCAGAACTCCGGTTATGCGCTCAAAGTCATCAATTATTAAATGGCAGAGCCAATATTATGAACTCAGGAGTGTCTAACTTCCTACCTTTGCTCCTTTCACAATTCTATAAAAGAATCTTCATACTTGCCTTATGTCCCTCCTAAACTTTTATTGAAGCACATCAAAGTGATAAAACCAGGACACTTAAGAGATCATACTGTCCATTTTGACATGAGCAGAGTACACAAACAAGCAGAAACTGGAAAACTAGGCAGCAGTCAAGCAACTGAGTCCTTACTGAATAGATGGCTTTATGATTCTAAAGAATCATGCAGATAAATGCATATTTAAGCTAAAAAACTGAATCTATAAACCCAAAAGAGATTGTTTCAGCCAAATACTGTTAATACCACTTCCCACCACTGCACACAATTTTGCAATTTTATGGCTCTCTCCCTGCACCTGCACACCCAGCATGCCGTGAGTGCTCAAGAGGTATTCACTGAACAGGCCTGACTACCACCTACTAAGACGACAATGGAGAAGGAGCCAAGATATGGGCTCTCCTTTAAAATGAGAATTTTTAAATACTTTCATTTCCTTGTTTTCTACAAATTTTCACTATTTTCAAATGCAATAATCAATGAAAGAAACATTTTAGTAAACCATAATCACTTAAAAGAAACCTGCAATGAACTCAATCCTAATGCCAAACCATACTATATAACTCAAAATGCTTTAAGATTAGAAAAAGATTCTACAAAGAACCCATTATATTCCAAGATATGTGAGAATTATGTCTCCTCACATTTGTTGAACATCAATCTAATTCCTTAGGCCACCTTCACAGCTCACTAAACGTCAATATATCCAGTGATTAAATAGCTCTTAGACCTGACTTTTTTCATATATTCACCCCTAGCCTGGAGAAACTCCTCAAAACAGTCATTCAAGTCTTGAATAACGGAGGTTATTTAAAAACATGTCTCTTATTCTGATCAACACAAGAAATAATACCTCTGTAAGTTCAAGAAGATCATCCACCCTTTTATCCTTCTCTTTGCCTGAGCAATTTTTTTCTTTTGTCTCAAGTATTGACATTTTCCTCCTGAGTAAGCCATTGCTTCCACTGCCCAGGCGGAGTCGGGCTGACACTTCTTCGGATAGGTCAGGTTCCAGCTGGTGTCCCCTCCTCTGATCAAAACAGTTTCTATATTCTAGTCACATGTTTGATATTTGCACATATAAGCATTCAAAATAACATGAAATACAAACCAATGTCATTATCTTGAAAGAAAAGAGAATTAACAAATGCCGAAATGAGTAGACATAGCATATTTGCCTGTAGCTGCAGAGGGACCAAAAAGTGTTCAAGACCGAAGGCTCACAGGACACATCAGTTATAAACCATGAAACAGAACAGTCATCATTTTCCCTGAAGGTAGCAAGAAAGGTATTTTTGGCTCTCTTATTTGAATTAAAAATAATAGTTAAAAGATATTTTAAAGTTTTAAAACAGCAAAATACATGACCCATAGTCCCATCACTCAGAATAAACCACTATCTTTATATTAAGTAAACTTGCTCTGTTTCTTCTTTTAAAATATATATATAATATAGAAAAATTTACAAAATATTAATGTATCACTTAATTTTTGCAAAATTAACACTTAAGTAAGCACCATTCAGGTCAACAAGTTGAATTCTGTCCGCATCCCAGAAACTTTGATAAGATCCTCCCTTTGAAACACTTAATACTGAATTTAATCCAGTAGGTAAACTATTTGAAAATTAGGAAATGTATTTAGAAATAGAGCTTTGGACAAGAACCACACTCTCAACACACATAGCTATTACTCTTCACTGTAGCTAAGTGCCAGATATACCAGTCCTAGGAAACCAGGAGCTGCTGGCCCTTCCCGGTGGTCGCAGACAGCAAAGCCTGCAGGGTTCAGCAAAAACAGTGGCTGGATGTAGTCTTTAGCCAGGTAACAAATTATTATTATTACAACCATCATCACCACCACCACCACCACCACCACCACCACCACCCTGTCCTCGCTCAGGCTTAGTTGCCCTCTTCTTTCAGCTTTTGTTCCATAGGTCATAAATGATAATTCAACACAAAGGCTTCACTCTGAATGACAGGAATGGGGAACATTAGAGAAGGGAATATTCTAAGACTAATGATTTAAGACCATAGCTTAAGAGTAATTCTTATGAAGAGATCTAATGGGGGAAAAAAAAGTTGGTCAAACTGATATTGTACTTAACACAAAGCAGTCTCCTAAACTTTGGTATTTGTATGTATCTAAAATGTGAAATAATCTAAAACTTCAAGTTTGCATTTAATATAGGAATATATTTCTTTTGAATATGGAGTGCTTGCCACTATTATTAAAAATGTTGGTATCACTATGGAGATCACTGGAACACTTTTTATTCAGATACTTATACAGAAAAAGTTAAATCGAACTAAGCATAAAATTGATATCTTCAAGTAAATCTGAAATCTTGACTCTGAAAATAAAGTCCTAAACATATATCTTTTTTAGAGATGTATGCTTTCTAAAATTCTCTAAAAGAAGCCAGGCAACACAGATAAGGGCTGAGATGGAGGCACACTGGTCTCTCTTATAAACAAAGGTAGCTACTGCTCAGGGATAAAAATCCAGCAACTCAGAAGGAAGCTAAAGTTGTATATCTGCAATGTCTGCTGCTTTTTCAAAGAAAACAATAGAAATAGAAATAAAAGTAACATATATCATCTTCCTTATTTTTCATGGGCACCAAAATTTTAATACTAAGTCAGATGAAAGAGTAGAAAGATATAAAATTTAACTAGGGTTTCTACTTACACCTTCATTTTCAAGTCTGATTCCAACTGTCTTCTCTGTATCAGAAATTTTCCCCTTTGAACACCTGAGGAAAAAAATATAAAGATTACAGGCTGGGTGTTTTCAGCCTGGTACAAGTTAAGACTAGTTTTAGAAATAAGATTTAATAATTTGCAAACAAAAATTGCCTTAAGCTTATATAGTCCTCTAAACCAGGGGTCAGCAAAATATTTTTGAAAAGGATCAGACAGTAAATATTTTAGACCTTGCAAGTCTTAACAGTTTTTGTCACATCTTCTCAACTTCTATTATAATTTAAAGGCAGCCATAAGCAGTATGTAAATGAATGAGCATGACTGTGTTCCAATAAAACTTTACTTACAAAAATAGGTAGGCACACCAGATTTGGCCCATGCGTCATACTTTCCTCAACTCTGCTATAAATGAACCATCATCCAGAATCCTAAGGCATACAGAACTACCTTCTCTGTTCACATACTAGAGATGCCCACCACACCCACACTCTTATATAAGTGCCACCTTCATCTCCCAATCCCTAATACCTAGGAGAGAAAGGCACCCTCCCAAGTTAGAGTGAGCATCTGACACAAAAGCTACCTATGTACCCATATATACTGACTAGCTACCAGAGCTGAGGAGTGTTCACAATTTCTCAGATGCGGTTACTCACAAATATAGCTCACAAAGTAAGAAAATAATGTCAAAAAAAAACTTAGAATGAACTGAACCATGTACCTCTTTTCACTCCTCACTGAACATAGAGGTCCCCTTGTTTCAACAATTCTGTCTGTGAGGATGGTAAAGAAAAAATTACGTGTTTCCTTTATTAATCAATCATATAGCTAGAATTTCAACTTACACAGTTTCCAAAGTATCAAGACACTGACTTACACCGAAACGTTAGAAATTCAAAGACACTAGCCCTTACGTATCAAGTTGCTTAAAAATGCATAAATCGCTTTCTTAAATACGATCTTTAGTGTGAACTGACTGATATCTGCTCATTTGGTAAGCTATCACTTAGTGTCATTTAGTGGAAACAAGTAGAGAAATACAAGGAAATTAAAATCAGGAATATAAAGAAATTAATTTTAGGCTCACAAAATATGTACTGCTATATATAGAAGCTAGGAATAATAATCAGGAGATAATTTATGAATCTGCTTCTTCCTGAAATAACTTTTTTACTAAACTACTGGTCCTGGATAAACCCCAGTCAATATCATGGGGTCTGATAAAGTTTTAAAGTCTGGTATACCATCTTTCACTCGTATGTTATTTTTCAATTTCATATGCACACGAACTCAGTTCTATGTATTAAAACAGGGCTAAAACTGGGAACTCACATTGTTTTGGAACAAACTGAGTTGTTCTGCCTCCATGATTCTGCTCTTCCCCCCAGCCTTTGGTCTTTATTGTGTCCATCTGACTCCTCTGAGAGCTTAGAAACACAAAGAGCAAAGACGATCAGCTACAAAAGGAGAATCTACCATAAATACTTATTATCTCTGTCTGACAAGCGTCTCCAAACAGGTGTTACTGATTACCCTGAAACATCAAATTACAAGAGACAGGATGCAACACAGCACCATCAGGGACTAGGATACAAGGAGTCCAATCCTGAATCTACTATTTCAGCCAAGTTACCTCGCCTCTAGTTTTTCTATTTGAAAACTGGATGTTCTCAATCCCCAGTGCCATCTTGACTGAAAAATCTTGTGAGATAAAACTCATGTTAAAAGATGGAAAAATTTTAAACAATATACTGAAATGGATCCTAAAACAACACAGCAAAATTAGGAATGTAAAAAGCAAAATAGCTTTAGGATTTTGCTAACACGAAAAAAACAATAATTCACGAAGCATACTGCTGCTTTCAACAATGGCTAGTCAAAATGGAGAAAATACTAACATTCTGACTAAACAAAGAGAATTAAAATTTTAAAAATTCACAACCAAAGTTCAAATTCCCAAATAAGTATTCCTTTATTATTTCTGCACTCAACAACCTAGGCAGTCTCATAACTTTTTCACCTTCCACTTGTTGTTACATATTAATAATTTCTGGAATCCCCTCTGCATATTCTCACTTGTTAGAATTATCAAGTGTGTATCAGTCCTGAGCTCACATATTTTTTTGTCCCCTTTTTATAAAGGAATATAAGACGAGACATCAACTCCTTTTGCCACTCTATTTGCTCATTAGCGTATATAATTAACAAGGAGTTTTTTAAGAAAAACTTCTTATGACTTGGGGTGACTTTTATCTTCTCTCTAAAGTGGAGTGTTTCCAACTGTGCTAAGATACATCCACTAAGATGTCTCAGGGACTATGGGGAAGCAGGGAGAGGGAAAGGGCAGGTGGGAGGGACAGGCAAGAGAGGAGAGGGGGAAAGAGAGGCAAACAGAGAGAGGCATTGTGGGAAATGTGAATCTTGGGGAGGTTGAAAAAATTCTCTGCTCTCTGACTTTAACCAGTGATTCCACTTTGCTATGACAGAATTTCAATTGAACAAAGGATTCTAAAGCTAACAGAAAATTTTATTTTGTAAAACCACTGTTCTATATAATCCATTACTACATACAATTTGTACAAATTGCAGGGCTGGTTCTCTCAATGTTAACCTCTTTTTTCCACAAAGCCCTTCCTATCAATTTCCTCTCCAAAAATAAGGAAAACAATGTCTGGCAAAGCATTTATCTTGTTAGATCATCTTTACCTATGATGAGTTGAAGTTACAGGAGGAACCGAGTTTCCATGACCACTTTCTTTAAGTCGCTCCAGTAACCTCCGGTACTTCTCTCTTTCCTCTTTCTGAACACCCTAAATAAAAGAAAGCATGTTAGATAACCTCTAGAACATTAAACCTATAATTAAATCATAAACAAAGACTAAGAGGTCAAATGCAGACTATAGATGGGTTTTATTTGTCAGCAGTGTTTTTTAAATTACTTTAAATTAATTGCCAACTTTATAAATTGGAAAGAAAAATCCAAAAATCTGCCTCTTTTGAAAAACTGAATCAACAATCTGGAGCGAGGCAGGGCTATTCCCTTCAGATGGGCCATTTGCTCCATCCTGCTTCACTCATTCACATTATCTCCTAGACCTTGATGGCATCGAGTTTTTGACAGTAGACCTGGGTTAACCACAAAACAACTCAGCAGGAATAACCCACTTGCATATGCAGAACATTCAGCTTCCAAAATGGAACTGGTCTCACCAGTCACCAATGACTTGCTACGGCCAGATCCAAGGCACTTTTTCAGCCTTTATGCTACTTGACCGCTCTCTTCAGCATCTCGCCCTGCTGATTTTGCCTTGCCTTCCTGGACAATACACTCTCCTGATTTCTTCTTATCTTCTCAGTCTCCACTGCAAATTATTTCTTCTTCTGCCTGCCCCAAATGCCGATGGTTCGCCCATTATCTCTTCTCACACTACATTCTCTCCCTAAATAATCATCAGCTCCCTTGATTTACACAACACCAATATGCAGCAGATTCAGACATGTGTCTCTAACCCTGCCTTCTCAAAATTCTACGGGCCAGGTTTTCTTGAATGTTTCACAGGCACTTTAAATAATGTCCAAAACTGAAGTCATCAACTTCCCCCTAAACACATAGGGTGGCTTGGTCAGTAGCAAGTATTTATCCAAGACTGAAATCTGGGGCTCAGGCTCTTCCCTCTAACTTTACATTACACTTAACCAATGAACATGGCCTTGCTAATACTACCTTCTAATATTTCTAGAATCTGTCCTGCGCATACCCCATATATATATATGCTCAGTCCAATCTCTGATTTCTCATCTAAGGTATTGAAGCTACTTTATAATCTCTCTCCTTAAAACCCCGTCCAGGGCTGCAGTCCATTCCTCTCTCTGCCTACCTCTGTTTGTTGAATACAACTATTTATATATAAGCTCCTGGAATACAGGGACCATATTTTATTCAATTTGAACTGCTGACAACTGGCACCCAAATAAATAGTTCTTTGATGAACTAAACTAAGTGGCTCAGAAAACTATGTATAATAGTAATAGGTGATGGTCCTGGGAAATGCAAGATACAGGAATAATTCTAAATTCTCCTGGAATAAGTGAAGACTTCAAGAGGGAAGTGAAGAGAAGACTGTTGATGAAGACATCATATTAAGTGCCCTGAAAAGGGAAGAGCAGACATGCACACCATTTACACCCCTTAGACAGTCACAGTTATTACAGCTTATAAAAGAAGCAAGTCAGAATAATTCACTCACCGCCCAAAAAAGAATTTCTAACCTTATTGTTTCTTAATATGACTCCTTTTTCTTTCTTATGGTGAAAATAATCTGGAAATTGACTAAATTACACATGTACAGAATATCTCTAGGAGGGTACAAACAAGTATCAGTGGTTACTTGAGAAGAGTCAAACAGGGTGCTGGGGCCGGGTATGGAAGTCAGGCTGCGCAATTTATAATCACTGTACTCCCTTTTATACCTTTTGAATTTTGTACCTTGGTACATATATTACTTATTCCCCCCAAAATTCATAAAATAGTTTTCAAAAGAGACCAGGCTAAAATGGCTTACCTCCTCCACAGTACAATGGGGACGCCTCAGACCCTTGCCACCCTCTTCAGTAATCATCTCTGTTACAACCTGTTCCTGAGGTTTCCACGTTAAAGAACTCTCTGGATTGCTTTTGCTATGGCGACGACCACCTGGTCTTCTGTTATAGCCTTCTGAGTTCAAAGTAAAACTGAGAGACAGAAACAAGTTTGCAAAGTTATCACCTAACTGCTTAAATTGCTGGACTCTAAGTTCCAGACCATTCTGTGATTAGGCTTCCCAGATTAAGCTTGCTCCTGGCAAATCAGACTACTACAGTTCACAAAGTTAGGTCTAGCTCTAGAGTAAGGGTGCCCCAGAATTCCACTATGGAATGTCTATTTCCAGTCACCAGACTGCTGCACGAAAGCCCCTGCCCTCTCCCTCATGACCATTTTTCAACCCCACCTCTGGAATTAGCTCCCCTATTACACAGACCCTCCTCTTGTACTGCACTTTTCCTTATGTCACTTGGCACCACTGGGATTAATGACTGGTATCATTATTTAATGTCTATATCTCACACTCAACTTTAAATTCCATAAAGACAGAGATTATATCCTTTTACTACTGTATCATACCTATCACATGATCTCAGCTGAAAGGCACTCAATAAATATCTGCTGGATGTTAAACCAATGAATGTAAATTAATAAATGCTAAAGAAATGGAAGCCATGAAGCCCCAACCTAGTCATTGCTGCTGGTGACAGAGCCTGCCTCTCTTGCCATTACCAATAATGGGACAAACTGACATGCCCTTCTTGACGTGATGTTTTAATAAAAAGAATACAACACCACATATATAGTATTTTTACCAAAAAACAAAAAACAAAAAAAAAACCACGCATACTCTAAAACAAATCATGAATAAACATCAGTCAAAATTAAGGGACATTCTACAAAAAGAAATGCTTTGTACTCTTTAAAAATATCCATGCTACTAAAGACAAAAAAAGACTGAGGAGTTGTTGCAGATGAAAGATCAACGAGACATAAAAATTAAATGCGGTACATAATTCTGCACTGAATTGTGGAAAAAGAATCACTTTATGGAGAAACTCAAATAAGATTATATAATAGCATATATCAATGTCAAATTTTCTGAGTTTGGTAATCTGTGATTATGTAAGTGAATGTCCTCATTCTTAAGATACAAACACACTTAAGTACTTACGATTAAAAGGGAATGGGTCTAAGATTTACTCTCAAATGATTCAGAAAATAATATTATGTAGATATGACAGAGAATAATAAAGCAAATTGGCAAAATAATTGGTGAAACTGGGTCAAATAAAGACAAAATACACAAAGCAAAAACTGACATAACTGGAGAAACAGACAAATCCACAATTACAGTAGGAAACATCAACACTCTTTGCTCATCAATCAATAAAAAAGTAGGCAGAAAATCAGTAGACGTGTAAAACATTATCAGCAAACTTGAGCTGACATTTATGGAATACTCTACACAATAGCAGAATACGCATTCTTTTCAAGTGCACATTGAACATCACCCAGGTAGACCATATCCCAGGCCATAAAACATATGTTAACAAATTTAAAAGAACCAAAACCATACTAAGTATATTCTCTGACCATAACAGGATTAAACTAAATAAAAGAAAGATATCTAGAAAGTCCCAAATATTTGAAAATTAGATAATATAATCCTACATTTCAGAATAACCACTGGTTAAAGAGGAAGTAAAACAGAAATTAGAAAATATTTTTAATTGAATGAAAATTAAAACCAACATTTCAAGATGTGTGGTATGTAGCTAAAGCAATGCTTATAGGACAGTTATAGCATTAAATGCGTAGAGAATAAGTTCTCTAAATATTTAAGTATGTATCTCTCTAGAACAAGGATATCTTTTACATAACCATAATACAATAACCAAATTCAGGAACTTTAGCAATGATACAATATGTAGCATGTAGCCCATATTCAAATTTCTCCAAAGATATTAAAAATATCCTTTGCAGCATTTTTTTTCCTATCAGGGATCCAATGCAGGAGCTCACACTGCATTTAGTTATCATATATCTTCAGTCTCCTTTAATCTGAACCAGTTTTCAGCCTTTCTTCATCTTTCAAATGAAGAGTACAGGCCCACTGTTTTGTACAATAAACCCTAAATTCATCTTTTTTTTTTTTTCTGAGCCATCCTGCCACCTATTGGCAGCTTAGCAGCAGCTTAGCTAAGGCCGGGACTTGAACCGCTGTTGTTCAGAGCTCAACCCCTAAATTCATCTTAACCTGTTTTCTCATTCTTAGATTCAGATTTTTTTTTCTGTTTCTTTAGGGTTTTAATTAAAAGTCAGCAGGGGCCGGCCGAGTGGCACGCTGATTAAGAGCTGGCTTGGGACCTCAGCTCTGAGCAGCAGGGCCCCAGTTCAGATCCCACATGAGGGCCAATGACACTGCCCTCTACAGCTAAGTGGTGAACAACAGCTTGACCTGCAGCTGGGCTGCAGTGGGCTGCCATAAGCTGCCATGTGTGACCGGCAGCCAGCGTGAGCGGCTGGCAGCCAGTGTGAGCTGCCAAGAGCCGCCATGAGCAGCCGTCCAGAGGCCTATGACCGATCTGCCTCAGCCAGGAAGAGCGCAATGATAATACCAACATGGGCCAGTGAAGCGACGTCCTCCACAACTAGAGTGAAGAACAAAACAACAGCAACTTGTCTGTTCCCCTCCCCCAATTCCCCAATAAAATCTTAAAAAAAAAAAAAAAGTCAGCACATAGCACTAAGAAGGTGGCATATAGATGATTTGTGAGTAACAACATGGCAAAGTAAATTAAAATTGTAAAAAATGGCTTCATCGTCCAATATCTGAGTTTTGCTGAATTCTGAGAGGCAGCAGGGTCCAGTGGACTTCCTTGGATAATGTACCCAGATTTGTTTTCTCAGTTATAGATTAGAAATGACAATACCATCAACCAACTTTATTGGAGAAAGAAATTAAACACTAAGTATACTATCTAAACCTAATTATAATTTGTTGGGGCAATCACTTAAGCATTTTCTGGAAATTCATGTCTAGAGTAATGATGAGACAGGGGGATTATAATGGTGGCACTAAATCTTCTATTTTGAGATTTGGATCAAGTAATATATACAGACTCAATTTGATGATGCTGTAGACAATGCTGATTCATTAAATTTCTATAAATCTCTGAAATATTAGTTTCATGTGTACAACACAGTGCAATAGTTATACTTTTTACCCCTCAAAGTGACAACCCCCCTCCCCCAATCCACCACCCCCTTTTTCCCCCCATATCATACATATCTATTACAATTCCCTTGACTCCACTCCCACACTATACTCCACATCCCTTGACTATATATATATTCAATTACAGTTGACATACAATATTATACAACATCGCTTCAGGTGTACTAGATTCAGATTATTGATTTTTGCTGAAATACAAATTTGGTGATGATGTCCTACTCAGTGCAATATAGCTGGAGTCCATGGTGTCAGTCTGTCCCACTGTGGGTGGTTTTAACTTTGATTCTCTGGTTAAGGTGGTGTCAAGCAGGTTTCTCCACCCTAAGGTTACTATTTTTCCCTTTGTAATTAATAAGTAATTTGTGGGGAGATACTTTGAGTTTATGTAAATATCCTGTACCACATCAAGCTTTTGCTTACTAGTTACAGCTCAATTGATGTTTCTTGTACATATCAATTATTACTATGATAGTTACAAAATAATGATTTTTTTTAAACTTTATCATTCCTTCTACACTTACTAGGTGGCATGCTGCTATAAAGATCTTTCCCTCCCACATTATTTATTTATTTATTAGCATCTGTATTCTTGTCTTTATTCATTGTGATGCTTAAATTGTCCCCAATTTGGCCACTGAAAGCCCCTTCAGGTTTCCTCCTGTGTCATGTTACATGTCCCCAGTGCCTGAGTGCTTCTTTAATTTCTGGCACAAGATGTTCCAAACTCATTTTGTACTTTCTCTCCTCGCCCTACAATCAGCCATTTATCCAGCTCCAGAGAGCCCTAGTTTTTAGTTACTGTCTCATTCTTAAATATGAATGGATAGGCAAGGATTACCAGTATTTGAATAAAGACTCTAATATGAAAGATAAGACCAAGACAAAGGGGAGAGGGGGATTCAGAGGAAGCAGACAAAGTAGGGAGGAGAAGAAATTTTAAAATAACTAACAGCTTTAGAGAAATAAGAAAAGATATTGCATCCTCCAAGATGCTTGGAGAAACAAAAAAACATGGGGACTAAGAAAGGGGAGGATGCTTACAACTTAAAAACTGTGAAGCCAGCAACAACAAAAAATCAGCAACAGACTTTTTTTTTAAAGGGCAAGGACAACAACAGAGAATATATACGAAAAATATATACGAAAGTTAGATCAATCCAGAACATCTAATATCCAAGCAGTAGAAATTCTAGAAAGTGAGAACACAGAAAGGAGAAGAAAATTACTCGTAAAATAATAACAGTACAGTGTATGAAAATTCATCAGGCTAGACACATGATTTCTGCACTTTTCTGTATGCATATTGTACTTCAAAAAAAAAGTTTAGAAGTGAACAATTATTTTTTAAAAGGTTTGCAAAATCGGATGCTATGGGCATATACGGTAGAAAAAGTAACACACATCTGAGTTCAAGTCTCTCACTAACTGTATGCTATTCAGCAAGCCACTCAACTCAGAGTACTTACTTAAGATTACATAATAGAATAAAAAAGTGATAGTGCCTAAAAAGAGTGAGCACATAACAACTGCTAAGCTTCCATTTAAAGAAAGGCAGAATGTAACACTTACCCGAAGGAAGGCAGGACTCTGCGAGGCTGATCTCGGGTTACTGTCACTCTGATCTTTGGATAATCACTTATTCCATTAGGAGATTTATTACCTATTTTAAAAATGTATTTGTAATTGTAAAACAAAACAAAACACCAGTATTCATTAGAAAAGAAAATCTCTGAGCAATCTCCACTGCAGGACTTAATGTCTTATTTTTTCAAATTCTATTACTGTACAGCACAGAGGTCCAGCACAAGCTTTGTCAAATTAAAGGAAAAGCAATAGTACTTACTTTATTTTGCCATGTATAATGCACAGTTTTTTGCCCAAATTTGTGAGGGAAAAGTAAAGATGAGCATTATACATGGGTAGTACTAATTCCGTATCTATATAAATGCTTTTAATTCTTTTATTTATGCTTATGAGTTAAAAGTGTAACTCTAAAAATCAATAATGATATCTGTATGCAAAATAATACCTGGAATACATAATCAGTTTTGCTGAACTTACAACAACAAACAGTTCTTGGCCTTCTATGATGCATAAATATCATAAATTTGGTACCAGTACATAACATTTCTTGTACCTTGTATATGTTCTTGTGTTTTGTAATTATTTGTTACATAAAATTTCTTGTACCATAATATGTTAAAAAATAAATGCTAAAATTCCTGGGAGCCGGCCAAGTGGCGCGTTGGTTAGGAGTTGGCTTGGGACGCCAGCTCTGAGCAGCAGAGCCGCCGGTTCAGATCTCACATGGGCCAGTGACGCTGCGCCCTCTACAGCTAAGATAGTGAACAACAGCTCGACCTAGAGCTGGGCTGCCGCGAATCGCCAGCAACAACGTAGACTGCAGCCCCTGCTGCAGTGGGCTGCCGTGAGCTACCGTGAGTGGCTGGCAGCCAGCGAGAGCAGCCGTCCAATGGCCGGCCACAGATCTGCCTCAGCCGGGAAGAGCACAATGATCATAATACCAACATGGGCCAGTGAAGCAACATCCTCCACAACTAGACTGAAGAACAAAAGGACAGCAACTTGTCTGTTCCCCTTCTCCTATTCCCCAATGCTGTTCCCTCTCCCAATTCCCCAATAAAATCTTAAAAAAAAAAATTCCTTTATAATACAAAAAATAAGTACCTAAATGTAAACAAATAAAAATTTGAATTAAAAAATTAAAACAGAAGATTTTTTCCCTGAAAGTTTGGGCCAAAAACTTGAGTGCGCATTATACACGGGAGCACATTACACATGGCAAAAAACAATACAGTAGTTTGTCTTTGATCTCGATAGGCAATAACAATTCATAGGCACGCTTCTAGTTTTGCTTACTGGGACCAATGAGAGGCACGAAGAACTCAAGATTACAAACTCTCATCTGTAATCTAATGAAATTGAGTCAATTTTTCAAATTATTTCTTCTTCCCAAAAAAACAGAAGTATTTTTAAATGAAAACCTGACATGTTACTACATTTCATTGGAAGCTTCTAACACTTGTGAGATAGTTACTATACTTCAAAAAAGGTTCACTAAATTTTCATCAGCCGTATTTTCTGCTGTTGCTACTACAGGGGGTTGGAATTCTTAAGGACCCCAAAAGGCAGAGGTCGAAACCTGAAAACTTTTCATAAGTCACTAGCAGCGAAACCTAAACTGACCTAAATTCATTTGTTTCTAAAACCCGACTTGACCAATGCTCAATCCCAATGGGTGTTTTTTAATGATATTCAATAAACACAATATGTCTAAAACAGGAAAAATTCAGAATTCCCAAACACATCTGCAAGGGTTTCAGATTAGAGACTGTGGACTTCTTTATATAGGAATCCTGCCCTAGGAATTCCTGTGCTTCTCTGATTAGGCCACACGATCACAGAGAAATACTGGGGGTGCCAAAAAAAGGAATCCACATGACTTGTATTCATCTTTTGTTATCGGTATATATTAAGTATTACAATTTTAATGCAGCTTTTTCCTTACTTAAAATGTATATACACTTTTTTGGCACCCTCTCTACACTGCTGGTACCTTGGGCACAAAATAAGTCTACCATCCCTTCCCTATGTCAATTTTAATGGTAAATAATATTAAACATTTATATATTCCAACAACATGAATAGATTATTAAATTTAATTTGTATTAACTTTTAAAATGAAATGAAAGACTTCAAAGAAGTATCATCTTTGTCCCAAGTCCCTTAGAACTAGATTCTCAGACTCAGGGGTACATATTTATTTTCCTTTTCTCTGCCACCAGAAGTACTTTACTAAAAAAGTTTTAGAAGCACTCATCTGAGGTTTTTATCATTTCCTTAGCTTCTTCCGCTTTTGACTCCTGAATACACAACCTCTCTAAAAGCTCTTTTTCCCTTTCCTATCAAACTTTACAAATCTACCTGTGTGGCAGAGATCACAGTCATGTTCAGGACTCTTAGCTTCTTCCTATTTTCCCCCACCATTTTGTACAGTATATACAATAACTACAATTCAATTTAGGGGTTTGGATGATATAAAGATTCCTAATCCATAAAACTACAAGAACTGGGAGCCTAAGGTAGCTCACCAATCAGATCATGTCCCACAAGGGCAAGCGTACAATATTTTGTTATTATTTTATTTGTTTTGTTATTTTGTTATTAAATATTTTGTTTTTGTTATTCCTGATTAATTTAGCATAGTGCCTAGCACAGAGTAAGCGCTCAGGATTTTTTTTTTTTTTTTAATGAATGAAACTTGATCTAAGTCACATTAAGGACACCGATAATACAAATAAAAAACACAGCGGTAAATTCAAATACAGTTCTAAAGGAAACTATGTGCTTTTTAGAATGGCAGAGAGACTATGTGTTCTCATGGAAACACAAATCAGTGTTTTCCTTTCATATTCTCAAAACTCAGAAAAAAAGAGGCAGAAGGAGGTAGGGGAAGCAGAAATATTTTTGACCACCTCACCCAGTTTCAGCATGTTGTTCCAGGATCCAGAACCTGTCAGTTCACAAGATGAAGAGTTCGAAAATACCTTAAAATCAAATAGAATCGCCTCTGTAGTATCTAAATTTTAGAATTAAAATAAGTTTCTAATATGAACACAAAAAAAATCACTCTACCGGTGATTATTTAGCTAGCTCACAGAAGAGATATCATCAATAAGACCAAAGGTTTAATTTATAAAGACTCACAAAATGATGTAAAAAATAAAAATTCCAGAGTCTTCACACATACTTAGTAATTAGTCTCTTCATAAGTATTTTTTAGATGTGTAATTTCTTAACTTTTAATTTATGGGCCTATATATCAAGACTAATAAAGACACGAACATGTCTGGAAAGAAGTCATTCTACACATTAATTCCTAAAATGAGAATATTTCTAAAATGTAATTTTAATGATTAAGTACAGAAATCAGTAGCAACAAGAAGCCCAATCCCCACTGACCTCTCCTGCAGGCGCCACATTCCGTGTTCCATTACAAGCAGAGGTTACCATGGGCTTTGTGGTCAGCTGGAATGGGAATCCGAATAAGCTGGCAGCATTGTAGAGACTGTTTTTCACTTGGTGAATAAAGCAATCTAGAAAGTGTAATGTAGATTGCACATACATATAAATACAGAGTAATAAACGTCTAGCAAAAAAAATAAGATTGTATCTTAGAAAAGGCCTCTCAATTTTCATTAGAAGTCCTATTTTCAATCATTAAGATAAGAAGGTATCTGTAGAAATAATTTCTCTACCTGAATAATTGGAATTCCAGCATTGTGGTTTTTGTTTTTTTAGTAAAATATCAGGATGCTACAAAACCATGAAACCATCTCTTTAGCAAATCACACTGATACACACAAAGAAGTCCTGAAACAACAGCTTTCAAGCAATGAGCCCTCCCATGTATATAAAAAGAAATCTGTATCAGATAGACAGGGGCATAACTTAACAACCTGGAGCATATAGTCACTAGGCATGGCAGAATCCTACAGGAAACACTTATCATTTATTTCCAGGGCAGGTAACAATACAGTTGTCCTAAACAACTACTTACTAAGTGCTATTTTATCTTGGTCATCCCCAGGGTGGAAATTAGTGAAGTATAAGATATGTAATTCTCAACATCCATGATGAAACAACGCTATCCCTCTATACTGGAGAAGATGTGTTGGAAGATCTCAGACTCACCCCTCCGTGTCACCAAAACTACCGAAAATAAAGATGACAAAATAAGTAAATAAACAAAAGGGAGGAGGTAGATTTCAATGTTTTCCCAACTTCCTCTTTTTATCACTACCCCCTTTCTCACTTCCTGCATGGCTGATTTGTTTTTTACAAATTCTTTTCTATTTCCTAATTAAGGATATGCTAAAGCATTCATTTGAGAGAAAGAGATCATCATCCTAGCCACATTCTGCTTTTTTAAGCAACAAGCACTCCAGAATATATACGATATAAAATACTTTCTGGAAAGATAGGGACTAACTTAAACAACAGGGAGGATGTGATAGCTGGGTAAAGCAGAATCCAATTTGAAGTAAGTTGTAACTAGAGAATAGTTAGAAGAACCAAAATTTGCAAATGACCTGTTTCTCATTTTAGGAATTAGAAAGAATTCCATGTTATCCCTCTAATAATGTTGAGCTTTAAATGGAAAAAAAAAGAGCTTTGAGGATTGGTGCTTAACCCGCAGACTGTCATACAAACCCAGAGGACAAGAGGCATTCTTAACATAGTTAAATAGTGGACACTGAAAAGTACTATATTTATTTTCCTACAAATTTTGTCAAAATCTGGGAATGCCAAAGATTATGTCAAAAGATCTCATTGACTTTAAAAAAAAAAAGGCCTGCCTCATCTGTAACATGGAAAAGACCACCCTATTTTCCTAGGACTAGACTAGGATCTCTTAAAATTTTTCATCTATGATCTAAGGTCCTCTTTCTTTTCTCTTACCCTTCCTGCTTTTTTCTTTTCCTCAAAAGCAACCAATTGAGTTGTACTGTCCAATATAGTAGCCAGTAGACACATGTAGGTTACCTAAGTTTAAATTTAAATGAAATTAAATTCAGTTCCTCAGTTGCACTAACCCCATTGCAAGTGCTCCATAGCCATCATGGTAGAGAATTCTATTGGACAGCACTGCTACAGACCTTTCCAAACTCTGCCAGGAAGGGTTACCCTTGGTTCACCCATGGCTTAGGTTCCCTTCTATAGTTTCCATTCAGAAAATCATAATACATATTTCATGAAAATCATGGAGGGAGAGATCCTTAACATACAAGTCCATAAAATGGATAACTGCCAGAATTATTTCAGGAACTTTCTGTAATTCCACTGTCAAAGTTTTTTGTTTTTTTTTTTTTTACCACATACAGCTATTTATTTATATTTTTCTTTAAAACTGACTCACATTTTTTGCTAAATAAATGTATTTGAAAGGTAATTTTATATTGCAATTATGAATGTAAAGCAACATTATTTGCCTTATAATGAAATGAAAGCACAACAATATTAGGTTCTAGCTGTGCCTATTAAAAAAAGAAAGATTAGCATGTAGCTTGACCTTTGAACAACACAGGTTTGAACTGTGCGAATCCACTTATACATGGGTTTTTCTCAATAAATACTGTAAATGTATTTTCTCTTCCTTATGATTTTCTTAACATTTTCTTTTCTCTAGCTTATTTTATTGTAAAAGTACAGTGTATAATATTTATGACAATAAAATATGGGTTCATCAATTATTTATTGCTAAGGTTAAATCTGGGGAAAGTCAAAAGTTATACTCGGATTTTTAACTTCGGGCTGGGGGGAATCAGCAACCCTAACGCCATGTTGTTCAAGGGTCAACTATATTAAACAAATATTGGAGACATACTAGCATTCAATCAAGATTTTCTGCTTAAAATAACTGAAAAGGATACAACTTTTTTAGCATGTAACAATTCAAATGTTACTTAATGCTATGAACACTGTATCTCCTAAAATTATTTCCTGACTGGTATCTATCCTGTGCTTTGGAAAATATTGTCCTAATGAATTTGGATATTCCTGGCATTCAAAATCCTCCATAATTTGACCTCTCTCTTGCTAACTTTTTTCCTGAGTTCTACTCACTATTTCCTGAATTGCATAACTTTCCAATACTATTCCCTCTACCTAGAAAGTTTTGCCTTCCTATTGCTCTTTAATATTCTATTCACCCTTCAAGATACTAGCTCCTTCATCAAATATTCACTGAGATTCTTAACCAGCTAAAAATTGGACAGTATTTTATTACCTTTCTTATTTCATTTTTATATCTTCATTGACATTGGTATTATTTATGTGCTTGTCTTATATCCCCCACTATATAATCATATACCCCTACAATTATAAGGTCCTTAAAAATAGAGACCTTGTCTTACTCATTTTTGTATTTCCCGTAGAACCTAAGACACTACTTAGCAATAAAACATGTTCAGTAAGTACTCATTGGGTTTAAATGAAATCATAATATCGACATGTCCCCTCTTAATGACCACATCTAGAGGTATATCTAAATTCACATGCATTTTTGAGAAAGAGGAAAATATTATTATTATTATAGTATTCCATTGTGCCTTTCTCCTTTAATCTAATTTTATTCTCTTCTACCAAGCGATGTATAGCCCTTCAGATTATAGGGAAGTAAATAATTTGAAGCAACACATTAGATTGCTTCATTCAGCTATATGACTAGATGATTCAGTTTGAAGTAGCTTTTACAATGTCTTCTCTTCAAATTTAAAAAGCACCTTTTCTTTATAGGAAGATTGAGAATTTAAAATGTATATTCAACATACAGGCTTATCTATCTGAAAAGATACTTAATTCCCAAGTAATAGTGTTTACCTCCAGAAGATAACTGAGTAGTAGGAAAGACTTACTTTTCAATGCATATACTTTTTACCTTTTAAATTCTGTTCCATGCATATAGTTCTCCTATTAAAAAATGAATTTTTAAAATTAATATTCAATACCTAGTCTTGGTCTTTTGGCTGGTATCTCATCAGTGTCTGCTGTAGAAAACACAGTGCTAAAAAAAGAGAAGAGAAAAAAAAAACATATATATATACACATATAAGAAGCTTTAATAGTGAACCAGAAAAGCTGTTATATTTAACTACATTTCCCCCCCCCTGGAAACTATATTACAGTCGTAATAAAGAGTTTGAAAATTCAGGGCCGGCTGAGTGGCTCAGTTGGTTAAGAGCTCGCTCAAGAGTTTGAGCTCTGAGCAACAGTGGTTCGAGTCAGCCCGAGCTGAGCAGCCGTGAGCTGCCAACAGGTGGTGGGATGGCTCAGCTAAAAAAAAAAAAAACAAACAAACAAACAAAAAAAAAGAGTTTGAAAATTCAACAAGTTATTGGACCTATACCTTAACAATGTTAAAGGTTCATGGTACACTACTAATCACCTTTCTAAAAATGATTATGACTGATGATATTTATCAAAAAAAACGGAACAGAATAAATCCCAGGAGACTACCATTGAGTTCATTATTTTGAACATCCCGACAAGACTCCTGGCTTCATTTTGACTAAAAAATGGCTCACATTGAGAAAAGCTGTTTTTAGATCAACCGATGTGTAACGTACAGGGGTTTTTTTTGTTGTTGTTTTTTTTACCTCCAAACCATTGTTTCCCTGACTAGCAGTGATTGGTAGCAAAAAGAGAGAACACGGGAGAGCAAATTAACATTTCCTTATTCAGGAAACATGTACCAAGTGCCTATCAAGCAACAACCTCTGCACAAGGCCCTCGGGGTAGAATAAACAAATACTACCCTTATATATAGCATTAAGCATCATTCTAGGCACTTTACAACATGTTCTCAAATGATCCTTATGTCAACCCTACAAAAAGGTGGAAAGGAAGAATAAGTTGCCCTCTCTGGAACACATAATGAAATTTAGCCAACCGTCAATTTCATCAGTGATCTGCGTTCTCAGACTCCTGTATTAATCATCTTATTCTCTCAAACTGCAAAAAAAAAACACTTTTCAATGATCTTTAAGTTTAGTAAAAAAATGAAATTAACATCTGATCACTAAAAGTTGGGCGGGGGGAGGTATACAATTGGTATATTTATCCTCTAGATTAATTCTTAGGCAAGGGGATACACACTATGAAATGGGACAAGCCAATGGGTATATGCTAAGGAAGAAGAGCTTTTAGTTTCCCCAAATTTGTAACTGAAATTTAGAGTACCGACTAGTGATCTTTTTAAAAGAATGCGGTACCTATTTTTTTTTCATGCACCAATTCTAAAGCACAGAACCACTCTCCCTCCCTCTCTCCCCAACACACACACACACACACACACACACACACACACACACACACACACACACACAGTTTGACAGCTGTTTCAGAACAAGACAGCTGCTGTCTCGTTTCTAAGAGAACAGTACTTGCAGTCAAAACGGCTTTGGGCAAGTTATCAATCTTAACTGCACTTATTGCCCAAAGACGACACTTGGGAGTGTGCTTTGTAAACAGTGCGCCAAAACGAATTTTTAGGTTTCAATCTAAGAGCGGCAACAAATGATACAGACCCATGTGTGGACCGGAAACAGCGTGGACTCTGACAAGAGCATCGCAGCTCCTACCATCACCGGCCACTCCAAAGACAACTAGCTCTTCCCATCCTTAAGAGCCGCATCCACACAGAGTGGAGGAAGCGACTACGTCACCAGGCAACCCCGCGACCCGCACCTCTACTGCCTCGGCCCAGGGGCGCGTTTCGGCGGAGCGGGGCCTGCCCGGCTGGATCAGCGCTCTCCCAGCCGAGCCCGGGGTGGGGGAGGGGGGGCACACAGGCCAGCACTCAGCCCCCTCTCCTCTCACCTGTTCGAGCGCCGCCTCTTCAGGAGGGCCCGGGCAGGGGGCACCGGCCGGTCACAGAAGCGGAAAATGGTGCCGAGAATCCTAACCAGCCATTTGTACATACCAGGCCCAAGCAGCAGCGGCGGCCGACACACCCCGAGACACAATCCCCAGAGCTGTCGCCGCCGCTGCCGCCTTCGCCGCCTCAGCCACCACAGCCAAGGTTCAGTCGCCGATTTGTGACGCGATCTGAAGGCCCACAGATATAGCGTCCCCAGGGCTACAGGAGGCCCCCTCCTGCCACCGTTCTTGACGTCACCTCCTCCCATCCGACCGGAAAGCATCTTCCTCCTCAACCTGCGCACGCGCAACCTAACACACAAACACACACACACACACACACACAGCTGGACACACACACACACACACACACACACACACACCACCTCCCTAACCTAGCAACCAGGATGCCTGCGTAGCGGCCCAATCATTGACGAGATCGAAAGGGATGTGGGCGGGGTTTTCTCTTCAGCGGATCCAATCCTGAGCCGGCCCACGGGACAAGGCCCACAGGCTACACGTGAGGCTTCTCCACCTGGAGGGAGCGCTCCAGGGGACTGAAATACAGTAAATGTTTGAATACACAAAATAAAGGTAGGTTAGGTTAATCAATAAATGTTTACTATATTAGGAGCCCTTTATTTTGCTTGTGACTTGTACTTGACATGCATTGTCACCTTCATTTGTCCCAGCAACTGCAGGCAATGGAGAGTCTTGTCCCATATTTAATAAATAAGAAAACCGAGGCATAGAGCGCTTAAGTTATTTGCCTAAGGTCACAAAGATAGCTAGTGCCATAGCTGGAATTTGAACTAGGGTCTGAGAACCAGCGCCAATCCCTCACCCTTAATGTCTACTGAGAGACAAATTACGAGATAATTGGCTGCTCTGATAAAGGTGTGTACAAAGTGCAGTAGGAGCCAGAGAAAGAAAACCCACAGGCTGAGAGAAAGGAAGGGCAGAGCTCCAGGATGGCTTCACAGAAGCTGAAGAATGAAAAGGTAGCTGTGGCTTACTAATACCTACTAGTCTCCCCCTGGGCTGGCAGAGAGTGTTGCTAATTACTCTCTGGTATCTAGAAGTCACATTTTTGGTTAATTATCAACAACAGAAAGAGTCCTACCCTACTTAGTGATAGAAAATCCAGTTCCACTCCCAAACAATTCTGGGAATATTCAAAGGTTTTCATGCCCCTCAAATCCATCCTTGACTGCACTTGATCCTTACTTATGATTAAGGCCAGACTTCTAGACTTGCTTGAACTTTCAACACAGGCACTCTCCAGTAAAGCAGGGTTCCGGAATTCTGCTTCAAGCCACCCCCTACAGCTCCAGAACCACCAGCCACCCATCTGTGGCTTCCGCCACTCTGGCTTAGGGGGTGGGGTGGAAGGGGAGCTTAGGGGATAGGGGTGGGGGACAGGTAGTTCCTAGAGGGTGGAAGCAAATCCTATATGTGGACATAGGCCCCTCTCTTAATTCCCTAAAGCACAGCTAACATCAGGATGTTATTGGAAATTTGGAAATACTGTAAGAGAAGAATTACAAAGCCTCGAAGAAGATTTAGAAGTGGCTATTATAAGTATTATAAGATAGCCCATTGCTTTCCAAAAGGACTCTTCTCAACAAAAGAATCCCCCTCCACCTCTACCCCAACCCATTTCGGGCCGATTCTGTGAACCTAAGACTAACGTTGATATTATTATGCAGAGCAGTTCAGCTGTGTCCCAACTGTCCATTCCACTATAAGAGCTGGTCCTTGCTTTTGCCAAACCAAGAAAATGCCACTCAAGTATTGGAAAGAGAGTCCACAAAACAAAAAAAACAGTCTTTGTTCAAAAAATAAATCATAAAAACTGCAAGCTGCTGTACAATATCAACTTCTCCCAAGTTCTGACCACCAAGATTTAAGAAATATTAGCATCAGGCTGGTCGAGTGGCGCGTTGGTTAAGAGATGGCGTGGGATGCCAGTTCTGAGCAGCAGAGCCCTGGTTCGGATCCCACATCAGGGCTAGTGACACTGCCCTCTATAGCTAAGATGGTGAACAACAGCTAGACCTGGGTTGCCGTGAGTCGCAGGTGACAACGTAGGCTGCAGCCCGTGCTGCAGTGGGTTGCCATAAGCTACCGTGTGTGGCTGGCAGCCAGTGTGAATGGCAGGCAGCCGGCATGAGCTGCCAAGAGCCACCGTGAGCTGCCGACCAATGACCGGCGACCGATCTGCCTCACCCAGGAAGAGCACATTGATAACACCAACATGGGCCAGTGAAGCGACATCCTCCACAACTAGACTGAAGAACAACAACAAAAAAACCCCAGCAATTTGTCTACCTGTCTGTATCCCTTCCCCAATTCCCCAACGCTGTTCCCCTCCCCCCAACTCCCCAATAAAATCTTTAAAAAAAAAACCTAAAAAAAACCATAGGCCAGTGAAGTGACATCCTCTACAACTAGACTGAAGAACAAAATGACAGCAACTTGTCTGTTCCCCTTCCCCCAACTCCCCAGCGCTATTCCACTCCCCGAATTCCCCAATAAAATCTTTAAAAAGAAAAAAAGAAATATTAGCATCAAGTCTCAGAGCACTCTAGTATGACACCACATTTTTTTTTCTACCTCATCAATAGTACCTGCACATACCCAATACTGAAATGTCAGTCACCCGCCATTAAAAGTGGGAGGGCTTTGGAATTACAGACCTCAGTCTGAATACCTGGGCTTCATCAGCAAATATTGGGCTGTCGGAAAAGTCATGATGTATTTTGTCAATGTTTTTCAAAGGTCATTTATTTATATAAAGAACAAAGATCAATCAATTATATGTTGCCTGTTTTGTTCAATAACCTTTTGCCATCTTTCAGTAAGCTTCATAATTCCTCATTCATAGAAGGACCTGTCTTTATTTGCAAAAAACAAGGTGCTGATTTACAGCCTCCTCTGAATTGAATGTTATACCACGCAAGGAGTTTTGAAGAGAGCGAAACAAGTGGAAGTCTGA
>NW_017731364.1:3413251-3431762 GCF_001890085.2 Hipposideros armiger | reverse complement strand
ACACAACTCCTTTACAATTAACAAGCTCTGGACATTTCTGGATGATGGATTCATTCAAACTGTCCAATTGCCGACAGTACACATTTGAATTGATTGTTTGGTTCCTTGGTAGGAGCTCGAAAAACACAACACCTTTAAAATCCCATCACACTGAGAGCATGACCCTCCTCTGATGAATGTCTGTTTTGATGTCGTTTGAGGCGAATCATCACATCGGGACCAAGACCAAAGTTTGTGCACCACATTGTTGTAAACATTCCACTTCTCATCACCAGTTATCAGTCGCTTCAAAAAAAGATCATTTTTCTCACGTTTAATGAGCATATTGCAGATATTTATACGTGCCATCATATGAACTTCTTTGAGTTCATGCGGAACCCAAATATCCCAGCTTACTTACGTATCCCAGTTTCTTCAGGTGGTCATGAACACTTGAATAATAGATGTTCAATGTTTCTGCAATCTCTCATGTCGTGTAACGTGGGTTTGACTTGGTCAATGCCTTTATTTTGTCATCATCAATGTCGATGGGCCTCCCTGACCGAGGAGTATCATTGAGATCAAAATCACCAGCACGGAATTTCGTGAACCATCGTTGGCACTGACGTTCTTGTAGAGCATTGTCACTGTAAACTTTATGCAACTTTTCACAAGCTTGATATGCGTTCCTCTCTTTACATAGTAAAACAGTAAAATATGGCAAAAATGCACAGTTTGGTCTTCCATCTTCAACTTGTTGTAAAATCTGCAAAACTCAACCAAATCGCTCAATTTTTTTTTAGAATGAAGCTAGAACTGTCAGCTGTCAAATGACATAGCAATAACATAGATGTGAATGACTTTTGTACTTCCAAAAATGAACTAGTGCCATTTGTCGCAAACATGCATCATGACTTTTCTGACAACCCAATAGTAACTCATGAGTGTGACAGCCCCCACCCCTACCCCCACTGAATACGTGCACCTCTTTTGTGTCCTCTTAATGTCTCCAGTTGACCTCTGAAATAGAGAAAAGAAGGGGACTCAACCTTACAGTCATTCCTGCCTTGCAATTGTCTTCCCATGGATGTCTTCACTGTCCCGTCGTCCACAGTAGGGGCGTAAGACACTGCGCATCCACTGGTCTAGAAGTGGGATTCTCCTTAACCCTACCACTGCCACATCCATTTCTGGACCCAGAAACTCTTCACTGGGGGACAAGAGTTGAATCCCAAAGCCAAATGGAGTAACAAGGACATTGATATTTCTGCCCCTGGTTTGGATAACTTGCACACTTATACCACCAAAAGGGCACAAGCTCATCGCTTAAGTTTCCATTGGGTATCTTAAATGGTTGCTCTAGTTTTCTAAAAAGATGCCTGTCTGCCCCTAGGTGAGAGCCTCTCCCTCAAGCCTTTCCAAGGCCTGGCCTCCTCTTCCTCTAACCCTACCTCCTCTTCACAGAACAATGAAGACCCAGCTCTCCAATCCATTCTTTAGTCTTACAATTTTTCACTTACCATTTTTCTCAGAGTGTTAAAAGATTTCCTTTCAAATTTGTTTTGGCTGATCCCTGAATGAAGTTCTGGGCCATTTGATGGAGGTGGTAAGGAGGCCACAAGTGAGATATTGTTGGTTTCATCTTAACGTACCTAAAATCTGACATCATTCACCACCCTAAAGATTCATTTCCTTCTGGAGACCAACTTCCTTGCTACTCAAGAAAAATGTGTTCTCCTCATAACATAACTTTGATCTTATTCAGTCTAATAATAACCTTGGTTTTATTATCCAAGCGCAAATGCAGTTTTTCTTGTCCTAGATTTTATTATAAAATTTGCTCACATTGACTACAAATGGCTTGGCCTGCCTTGTGAGAAGAAATAATAGCACCAGGCCCTACCTAAACTAGTTTCCTAATCTGTAAAATAGAGTTACTCAAACCTGCCTCTCACATCTATGGGCTGATGAGATATCTTCATGTACGTGAAGGCCCAGCATAGCTAAGTACTTATGTTTCCTTCCCCGTCCTGCCTTCTCATATCTAATAAATCATTTAACTTGCCAGTTCTGCATCTTGCATTTTCCACAGATCTGACCCCTTTCCTTCTCCAAACCCAAAGAAATGCTATCATTCAGGACCTGATCATTTCCCACACCATTGCGATGGTCACCTCCTTTTCTACTCAGGCCCTCTTCTATGCTGTTTTCAGAGTGATCTCTCTTTTTCTGTCTTTTTGTTGTTGTAGTTTTGTTGCTTTTTGTTGTTAAGGAAGGCAAGTTTATATTGTTGTTGTTATTTAGTAAGGAAAGTAAATTTATAAATTAAATTTCTGATTTTCTGTTACTGAATAACTAAAATTGGCTGGGATGATTTTCACCAAATTCTAGACGTTTTGGGGGAGCGTTTGTGAGGTTTTTGGGGCGATCCTAAAATTTACTTATTGGATAGCCCTAGGGAGAACTGTGAAAAGAGAGGCAGGTGTCTCGGGGAGCAGCCGAAACTGAGGTGCAGCCAGAAGAAGAGGATGCCACTAGGTGAGAAAAACCCTGCTGAGTTAGATAGCAGGAACCCCTTGGGGAGGGCTAAAAAAAATAATACTTTCTCTCCCACTTTCTAAATTCTTCTAGCTGGGCTAATAATCAAATTACCAGAGACAGATTAACAGGAGAAACTCAAATTTTTAATTACATGCACATGGTAAATTCAAACAATCATTCAAATTCCAAAGACAGTGAGGTAAGATGAGATATATATGTCATTTTAGATGAAGGATAAAAGAGAGTGGGGAAGGGGTCTGAGATTTCAAAAGTGAGAATGCGTGAGTCACCAGGTAGTTGAAGAAGAGTGGAATACACAGGGCAGGTAAATGTCTGCTAGGCAACCCAGAAACAACGAGATGGGGTAATCTAGTACACAGCCCCTGTTTTACACCTTCCCATCCACCACACTCAATTTAAATCGATTGCTAAGGTGAACATCCTAAAACTTCCTTACTGGAGTAGGTCTTTCGCTCTGAATCTCTTAGGCAGGAAAGGAGGGAGGGTCAGTTTCTTTCTCAGTCATTTCTGAATAAGCAGATTAAAAGTCAGTATCCCAAAAGGCAAAACTATTGGTCCCTTTAGCCCTTAAGTGGTTTACGATGGTTCCAAATGGGGGTCAGAGGCAGAAGTCACAATGCTAGACCTTTGATTATAGGGGTGGATTTTTCCATAGATTTGCTCGTCACGCAGACAACTCTGTGTGCAATGCTCCAAGACATGATTGTCTAATGAAGGTGCAGAATTCTCAAGAGCAAGGCTTAGGAAACCAGGTACGTAAAAGTACAAACAAATCTCATTCTTTTTTTTTTTTTTTTTTTAAGATTTTTATTGGGGAATTGGGAATGGCAACAACGCTGGGGAATTGGGGGAAGGGAAACAGACAAGTTGCTGTCCTTTTGTTCTTCAGTCTAGTTTTGGAGGATGTTGCTTCACTGGCCCAAGTTGGTATCATCATTGCGCTCTTCCTGGGTGAGGCAGATCAGTGGCCGGCTTCTAGACGGCAGCTCACAGTGGCTGATGGCCGCTCATGCTGGCTGCTGGCTACACACGGTGTCATGGCAACCCACAGCAGCAGGGGCTGCAGCCTACGCTGTCACCAGCGACTCATGGCAGGTCCAGGTTGAGCTGTTGTTCAGCATCTTAGCTGTGGAGGGCAGTGTCACTGGCCCTCATATGTGGGATCTGAACCGGGGCCCTCTGGCGTCCCAAGCCAGCTCTTAACCAACGTGCCACTCGGCCGGCCCCAAACAAATCTCATTCTAATCATAATGTTTTAAAACAACAGCTTAAGATTCAAATAAATCTAAAACACATGGTACTGATGGACAGTAAATACGGGACATTGCCCTGAAGTTTTTGTTGATTTTATTTTTAGAAATTTTAGTAAGTAAAAGCACTTTGCCTCTGTTTTGCCAGTGTGCATACAGGCCTTGATAGAGCAGTCTCTCCTTGAAATGTTCTGTGCAGCCTCCCTGAAAACAGTTACGGAAAGCACTGGACTTGCATTGATTTTGTTTGATACAATGTTTGTAAGGAAGTTATGGTTCGTAAAACAAAGTAGCTCTATTCTGTGAAAAATGCTTCTTAGGCCCAAAAAGTGGTATGAGGATGTTTTACTTCTTGTTTTGGAATAAACTACCTAAAAAAGTGATTCATATACTGATGTTAAAAATGTAACATAAGTATGTTATCTAATATATGTTTATATTATTAATTATATATGATTATATATTATTTATTATATTTATTTTGTATTATTATATAAGAGAATCATATACCAGCTTGGAGTTCTAGACCTGGGTGGGAGGGGACATCGAGGTCTGATAATTACATTCGCGAACTTATCCTAGAAAGTGTGCTACATATCTCATTGCTGAATATCACTACGGTCACCTTCGAAGTACTCCCCTTGGGAAGCTATGCACTGACACCAGCACCTAGTCCACCCTTCAAAGCAATCTTGGAACTCTTTCTGGAATGTCCATCAGAGCTGTCATCGTATTACCCTTGATGTCCTAAATGTCATCAAATTGTCTTCCTTTCAATATTTCCTTTATCTTCGGGTAAAGAAAGAAGTCATTGAGGACAAGATCAGGTGAGTAGGGAGGGTGTTCCAATACAGTTATCTGTTTACTGGCTAAAAACTCCCTCACAGACAGTGCAGTGTGAGCTGGTTTATTGTCGTGATGCAAGAGCCATGAATTGTTGATGAAAAGTTCAGGTCGTTTTCATCTAACTTTTTCACACAGCCTTTTCAGCACTTCCAAAGAGTAAAGTTGGTTAACTGTTTGTCCAGTTGGTACAAATTCATAATGAATAATCCCTCTGATATCAAAAAAGGTTAGCAACATCCTTTTGACTCTTGATTTGGACTGATGGAATTTTTTGGTCGTGGAGAATTAACTGACTTCCATTGTGCACTTGGATGCTTTGTTTTAGGGTTATATTAATAACCTGTGTTTCACCACCAGTGTTAACCATCTTGCCTCTCCAAAAGGTCTTGGCAAACTTTGACTCTCCTTTGCTTTTGTTCATCGGTAAGCTCCTTCGGGACCTTTTTTTTTTTTTTTAAGATTTTTATTGGGGAATTGGGGGGCTGGGAACAGCGCTGGGGTACTGAGGGAAGGGGAACAGACAAGCCGCCATCCCTTTTGTTCCTCAGTCCAGCCGTGAAGGACGCCGCCTCATCAGCCCAAGCTGGCACCATCATTGTGCTCCTCCCGGGCGAGGCAGACCAGTCGCTGGCCTCTGGACGGCCGCTCACTGCGGCTGCTGGCTGCTCACGCTGGCCGCCAGCCACACACAGCAGCCCACGGCAACCCACTACCACAAGGGCTGCAGCCCACACTGTCATCGGCGACCCACGGCAGCCCAGCTCCAGGTCGAGCCGCTGCTCAGCATCCCAGCCGTAGAGGGCAGTGTCACTGGCCCTCACATGCGGGATCCGAACCGGGGCCCTCCGGCATCCCAAACCAGCTCCCAACCATCGCGCCACTCGCCAGCCCCGGGACCATTTTTGCACACACCTTTCTTATGCCAACATTTTCAATTAAGATTTTCCTAACTGTTTCTCTATTGATGTTTACTTGGTCTGCTAGGCTTCTCACAGTCAGCTGATGATTTTAACGTGCAATTTGATGAATTTTTGCAATGTTTTCATCAGTTCTGCTTGTTATTGGCTGCCCTGACCTCTCTTCATGAGTGACGTGTTCTCTCCCCTCAGAAAAAAATTTAATCCATTTGTACACTGCCGTTTTCTTCATGGCATTATCCCCATAAATTGGACTCTCATGTCCCTGATTTCACTTTCACTCTTGCCAAGTTTAACAAGAAATTTAACATTTGTTCATTGCTCTAATTCAAGCTCAGACATTCTCGCGACGGCACACAAAAAACACGCAACAACAATAATGAACGCCAGTCAGCAAGACACCGCCACACTTTAACACAAACACAGCTGTGAGACACTGATATACCAAGGTTATGAAACCTTGCCAAGCTGTTTTTTCAGTGCTGCCAATATAAGCGTACGGTGGCAAGTTTGAGAACTTAATTGTCAGGGTTTGTAGGTCACCTTTCCTGACTATTGAAGCCAATGAGAGTTATAAAACCACCTCCCCTCAGTTCCATTATACTTCCATACCTGTTTTTCCTGTCCATGCATTTGGAAGCTTGCCCACTTGTTTCTACCCTGCTCTCTGTAGCAAGTGATTTCTAGGTTTAAAAAAAAAAAAAGCCAGTACACAATATTAGACTGGAAATGAGGAAAATTGTGATAGTCTTGAGCTGTGATCATTTATCAGGGTCATAATATTGAGAAAATTGACCATTATTCACTTTTGACTACCTGATGAGAAATGAGGGGATGGTTTTCCTCAGAATACCTTTGACTAAATGTTAACATTCAAATGGTTATGAGTTGGCTCATCTTTTGGAATTTTAGAAACTTTTATTTGGAAATAAATATAGGTTCACAGGAAGTTGCAAAAATAGAACAGGGATGTCCCATGTATCCTCAACAACTCCCCCCACCCCCCACCCCACACTGTAACATCTTACATAACTAGAATGCACTATCAAAACCAAAAAATTGATATTAGTACAATCCTCAGACCTTAGATTTTACCAGTTTTACATGCTCGTGTGTGTGTGTGTGTGTGTGTGTGTGTGTGTGTGTGTGTGTGTGTGTCTACAGAATCTTATCACATGTGTGGATTCCTATTACCACCACCACAGTCAAGAGACAGAATTAACCCACCTGTCAAAGATTTTTTGGGCTATACCTTTATAGTCACACCATTCTCCAGTCAGTCCTCCCTTCCTCTTCTCTTCTCCCATTCTTTGGAATGTTTTGTTTTGTTTTGTTTTGGTATTTCTCACTAACCCAAAAGAGAGGGAATGGGTCCTCCCACTGATCCTTGTACCATTTTGAATTCTGGAAGTAGACAGGAGCACACAGCTAGGAAGTTGGGGGACTTTCTGTGCCCATCAGAGGGAAAAAATCATTAGTAGTAACACAAAGATGTTAAAAGTAACACAAAGCCTCTCCACGGAAATGATTTTTATTCCTATAATTGGCTGGTTTCCAGGAAAATATACACTGGCTCTGTCCAGATAAATACATGGCATGGTACTAAAACTGATAGGAGCTCAACAAATATTTATCAGGCAAATACACCGATCCAGCAGGGAGCAACGCACTCCATAAATGCACTCCTAAGAGAATGTGAAACAATTCTCCATTTATTCCAGAAGGCAGTCGTTTTCAAATTAGTAAAGCTTTTTGTAAATGGAAAAATAAAAAAGCTAGTGGGTCACCTATTTGGTTTTCCCATTTACATCTCTCTAATTTATTTCTCCAAGCAGGAGACAAAATACAAAAATAGACTAAAGTAATTCACCTGAAACATTACTCCTGTAAGGTGCCCTCCATTTCTAAAATCCCACAGGTGTTCTCCACTTGATCCCTCTTCTCAGCAGTGTGCAGTCTCAGTCCGCCTTCTGAGGGGATGGAAAGGTGCAGCTTGTGTGACCAGTTAGGTAATAGCTAACGTTACCAAGTGGCGAGTGCGCTTACCTTGGTAGTAGGTACAGTGCTAAAAACTTAAGCTGTAATGTCTCATTTAATTCTTGTAACAACCCTGTGAGATGTGTGGTTTTATTATCTCCATTTCACAGTTTAATATTTTCCTTAAATATTTTCCTATGGCCACACACCTCGTGAGTGGGAAGCATGGGATTTGAAACCAGGTCAGTGGACCTGAGCTAGGAAGCCTTAGCATTCATTAAGTCTGAGGTGTGACACAGAAATACATACACCATACTTTTTAAAGCCCCCCCAAGTGATCCTGATGTACTCATTCCTGGAGAAGCATTGCTAAAATCTACTTCCCACAAGGAATTTCCTGCAAATGGGGGTGCTGAGAACTGATACATTTATGTCAGAGATGCTCTTACTTCAGAAACTCACACTTCAGATAGACAGTGCCAACTGACTAGAAAGTAGCTTTTGCCTGATGCTTTGGATGAAAAAATATTTTTAAATTGTTTGTGTCTTTATTTATTAGTTTATTTTTAAGCTCCAGACCACCAGACCACTAGAGGTCTGAGTAAGTGTTGCAAGCACTTCTGCTAGAAAAGGAATTAAATTACCTTGTAGCTGTGGGGCACAGTTTCATTACTTCCACTACAGAGGTGGATGGATTCTGGCATAGTTCTTTATTTAAAGTCTTTGCATTTACTTTCCCTTAAAAAAAGAAAAAGAACTAATAGCTAGATGGGAACTCTGGATGAGAAGAAATAAAAATAAAGATATACAATACCATAAAAACGTTTCCTTTCATCTGAAACATATTTTGACAAATGTGGGCATATGATTGGACTTAATGAAACGTTCTCACAACCTAAAGACTGCCCTATGAGGAATGATTGTGTGAATTAATATAAAAAGTAGTTTTGTGTACAAGGGCAACCAGAATACTGACTGGAGAGGAAAATATCTCAAATCACACTTGATCTCAACACACCAAGCCAAAGGGCTAATAAACCGCCCACAAAGAATGAAACTGTTTTGAACACGTCATTCTGCAAATATGTATTATAATATTAAGATATGCATAAAATTGTGCAAGACAGAAACGTACCTGACCTTTTATCGAAATGAGGAGAAGTCAAATATCCTGGAAGGGCTGGGACCTGATAATAGTCTCTCAGGAACTTCCTGTTGTCACCACACCTCTGGATTAGTCACTTGATCTCTCTCTGAGCAAAGCGTGGTGGAAACTAAGGCTCTGCTAAGGAAATAATTTTTCTTGTGAATGTGACACACTCTCCAGTTTCCATATGCTGAGAATATACTTCTTCATCAGTTTGATGTGCTTGGTGAGATCAGGTAGGTCATTTTTTTAAATGGTTTCCTTAATTATTTAAAAAACATTATTGGAATTACTGTAATTTTGCATTTTATCATCCCAATCCCTTAATGGACTTTTAAATAAAAGGGTCATCTAATCATTTTTTAAAAAAGAAGATATGGATTAAATGAACTTTCTAATTCTGAAAAAAAAAGTTTTTTTCTCAGTAATAAAAAACTCTTATTCCTTTGAATTAATTTGTTCTTCTGAGGTACAAAAATTAGATGTACTGGAAAATCTAGAATAGAGGTTTTTTTACTTCATAGTTAAATTTTCTGTGTCTTTCCACCTCTATGAAATAAGATTATTTATTTTCTGAAAATTTTAAGTTTTGTTTTATTATACCTAACAGATAGAGGGTAGGTATTTATAACTTTCATGCATCGAAGGTTTCTTTAAATTAGTCTTACAGAAAAACCTGATTGTTATGTATGAAAACCCCTTAGAATGGTTCCTGGTATATTGATAGCTTAAAAATTATTAATCATAATGAACAAATAAAAATTAAAACAGTAACAAAAATAAAGGGAAAGACTTTAGAAAAAAATAAACACCTTTCAATCTTTTTAGGACTATAGTTCTTTTTCACAAAGCTTATGGTAATGAAAATTGATATAATTTTTTGAAGGAAACTAAGTTATATATTAGTGCTTGTAAAAGTGTTCATGCCTTTTGAAGTAGTAAAACCATTGCTGAGAATTTATTCTAAAGAAATAACTTTTAAAAGAAAATGAAAACCTCATATACAAAAATGATTCTGTTATTTATAATAACTTGAAACTACGTACAACAAAAATAAATGTTCCTACATACAGGAATGGTTAAAGTACGATATGTCAACTTTCTAAAAAATGTAGCATTTAAAATAATTCTGAAGCTGTGCAGTAATGTGCAAACATATTTATAAAATAATGCAAAGTAGAAAAAGCAGAGCTCAAATTTGTAGATAAACTAAAATTACAAATATGTTAAAATCATGTATGCATGCCTGTAAATAAAGTTTAGAAAGGAAATGGAAAAATTAAAATAGTTGTATTAGGATTTCAGGCTTATAAATACATTTTTCTTAATTAGTGCTTTTGAAATTGATTTAGTAATGAGTTAAAATTTTTACTGGTGATGATATTTTTAACTGAGAAGTCAACATTTTAAAGTGTGTGTTTATCATTTTTTAATTTTAAAAATAAACATAAATTTAGTGGTTGCTTAAGGGGACAAGGAGCTAACCCTAACACAAAAACCTGATGATGATTTGTGGTTACTTGTTCAGTCTCTATTTACAAATTGGAACTTTGTAAGCCTGCTTTTTTGTGGCCTGCCTTTTTACTTAATGTTACCTCATTAATAAAATCTGTTTTACATGATCCTAGAAGACTCCATGCTGATTGATAGACTAAGCAGAGACACATCACACTAAACTCATGTAGCTAGAAATAAAAAAATACATAATTACAGCTGTAAACTGAATCTAGACTGCTCTGTATCTGCAAAACTGTGAACTTGGAACTTTCATGGGGGAGGTTGTTGAATAATATGCACCTGATAGAAACTATTGGTCAAAGATACATTGACTTTTTGCTTTTGCCTTCTTTGGCTTACAGTCCAAAATGTAGCAACTATAAGGATATGATTCAGAAATCCCAAGGACATAAATTATTCACTTTCAAGGATTTTGATTTTGTTGTTCTAACCTTTGTGATATCATGACAGGAGCGTTTGCCATAATCTTACTAGTGGGCAAAGCAAACTCTAGTGTGCACTGGAATCACCTGGGAAATTTGTTAAAGGCACAGAGGCTCCACCCTCTGTGACCCAGGACAGACTCAGGGGGCCTGGGGTGAGATCCTGGAATCTGAATTTTAACAAACTCTTGAGGTTTTTCTGGGGCAGGTGATCCAGGTTCTAAATTAAAGTCGTTGTCATAATTTTTTTTTTAAAGTTACTCTGCTATCAATATTTTGGCCTACAGCAACTTGTGTAAAACTAGATAAATATTTTCCCAGAGAAAATAGCTTAGTGCCAAAACCAGAGAGAAGTATTTCCTAGGATATTGGAAATCCTCTCCAGATGATTTATAACTCTGTGTGTGTATGTGTGTATGTGACTCATCCTTCTTTAACACAGGAGCAAAGGCGAGTGAGGGGGTGGAGAGGGAGCGTGCATATTTTGCATATGATTAAGAGATGAGAGTGAAGAAATCTGGCATGTGATTCAAGGTTGTATCCTAAATAAATACAAGCCAGTGGTTAAAAGCAGAGACATCTTCCTAACCAAGAGGGCATTTTGCCCATACGGCTATTGCCTGTCTCTGCCCGGACGGAGTGTGTGTTGGGAGCGAGGGGTGGGTAGAATAAGATATTCCACCAGCTTTGGCCCCAGCTAGTTGTGAACGCTTCACAGCCTAGCTCAGGACAAATTTTTAATACCAAATTAGGTGGTCCTCTGCATAAAAATATACACTGAGTTACTTTTTATATTTAAAAATCAGTAGAATTTCATGGCAGAACCATGTCACATCCCCCTTCTATTTCTCTTAAGGAGTCCAACTACTTTTCTAAATTCTCCAACGCAAACTTTTTGGCCTAAAGAGATTTTTATTTCTGGGGCTTTGGGAAATCCCTTCTGAACAGTGTTTTCAGGCAAGCATATGAGTGTGTTCAAGGATGGGTTCCTGGAAACAAACTGGCTCTATCAATTAACATGTGGTGAGCTGTGTCCCAGATACTGAGTCACATTTATTGCCCAGCATGCAGAACACTTGACAATGCCTCACTTAATCCTGGCCTGAATCCCATAGCTGTTTTTAGGCAGCATTCATTCGGTATACCTGATTGTGGACCTCCATTCTAAAGTATTAACACACACCTGCATCATGTTTGGGGTGGGGGAAGTGATAACTTGAGCACGCCTTGGAACCCAAAACGTGAAATAAAAGAAGTGTGAGCCAGGGCCATGCCTGTTTTACTTCCTGTCTGGATACTATACATCAAGGTTAAATTAGGTGGAATTTCACTGCTGTCACTTGGGTTTGGAGGTTAGTGGACTAAATGTCACCCCAACCATGGGTTTGAGAGCAATTGGTATTTTCTTTTCTTTCTTTTTTTTTTTTTTTTTAGCTGAGCCATCCTGCCACCGGTTGGCAGCTCAGCGGCAGCTCAGCTCGGGCTGGGCATCGAACCGCTGTTGCTCAGAGCTCAAACTCTTGAGCGAGCTCTCAACCAACTGAGCCACTCAGCTGGCCAGTATTTTCATTTTGAATAACCTGAGTCAGCCATATTGAGCAGTTTAACATGAACCTACCTGGGCTTCTTGACCATCATAGAATCTCAGAACTTTCTCTCCTCTTACACATGCTCACAATTGCTCATCAGTGGGTTATTTCTGTCCATAACACCATCATCTTTTTTTTACTGACACCTCTTTGGATGTGAATGAGGAGTTTCCACTTTTTGTAGGAGTTTTCCCCCAACCAGAAATGTGGGAAATGATATCAGCTCCTCCAAAAGCAGGTAGAAATTAAAAAACCAAAACTGAGTGTGATACCGACACAACATAGGCAGTTTTATTTAGCTTCAGGGCAGCGTGTTTTGTGAAGACAGAACAAAAGGAGCCCTTGGAAATTTCATCAGAAAAGGAGCAGGGTTGTCAGTGCTTAGTCTTGTCTCAGGGACTATCCAACCGGGAGCCGTATGAAATGTCAATATAGGGAGCCAAACGTCTATCTCTTTTCTCAGTTGTAGTCTAGAGAAATACAGCCAGTGGCTAAAAGCAGAGATGTCCTTCCAATCAACTGGGCATTTTGTCTATCCAACACAATTTTCTGTGGCAAAGAGAAAACAAAATAACCCTTCTGTTTAGTCCCCAAGCCTGAGATTAAGAGTCGTAGTTTATTTTGCACAGGAATAAATATAAACCCTCACCACCACTCCCAACAGACTGACCAAGGTGGGGAGTTTTATTCAACCTTCAGTGGTAAAAAAATGGAGGTCCATCAACCTTAGACTCCAAAGGAGAAGAAAACAAATTGGCAAACTGGGAGCCTGTTTTGATTTGCATAGAAATAGTAAAACTTCTGCCCTGTCACCTCCAAAAGATTTTTCAAAGATTTTTCATCTTTTTTCTCTGGTCTTTCCATGAATGCATGAAATTATAGGAACTATTTTTTTTTTATTTTTTTTTTTTTAGCTGAGCCATCCTGCCACCTGTTGGCAGCTCAGAGGCTGCTCAGCTCGGGCTGACTCGAACCGCTGTTGCTCAGAGCTCAAACTCTTGAGCGAGCTCTTAACCAACTGAGCCACTCAGCCGGCCCGGAACTATATTTTTTTAAAGTTTCATTGAGATGAAATTCACATACCATGCAATTCACCCATTTAGAATATACAATTCAGTGGTTTTTAGTATATTCACAGATATGTGCAACTATCACCAGTCAATTTTAAAACATTTTTATGACCTCAAAAAGGAACCCAGTACCCTTTAGCTATCACACCCCAATCTCTATCTCCCCCACACCCCAGCCCTATGCAACCACTATGTTGCTTTTTGTTTCTATTGATTTAACTATTCTAGACATTTCATATGAATGGAATCATAATATGTGTTTTCTCGTGACTGGCTTCTTTCATTTATCAAACTGTTTTCAAGATTTATCCTTATGGTAACACGTGGAACCATGTTTGTTAACTAAAGGGTATTTATTGGGTTGTCAGAAAAGTCATGACGTATTTTTTGTATGTTTTTCGTTGCAAAAATGCATCATGACTTTTCCGACAACCCAATAATTAGCAAAAAAAAACCCCAAAAAAACCCTGCTTAAAATAAGGTGACAAAAGAGCTATCTGATCAACATTCTAATTACAAGATAAACTATGGTTATTTTCAGGTATTTTTGATTGAAATTGAAAGAAATTTTAATTTCTTGCTACATTTATTTTTCTAGATTTCGGTTGTCTTTGGTTATAAGACTGCCCTGGAAATTTGTTTGTTTGAACAGATGCCGCTTGTCCTTTCAAACCAGCTAGCTTGCAGATCTTAGAATTTTGTATCCAAAAGGACTGCCAGAGATTAGCTAAGTCTCTAAGGAATGAGGGACAAAGCTCTCATTTTAATATGAGAAAAACGATGGCCCAAATTGTTACTTGTTTCACCTTGTTAATGATAAAGCCAGAACCAAATTTAGTTCTCAGGCCATGGTGAAGCACTGCCACCTGTATACTGGCAAATGCATTTTTTTCAAAATCCTTCCAAACTGAAGGAAGGAAAGGAATTAATACTTACTGAGCACTTACTTTATATCAAATCCCATGCTAAGTGATTTACTTATATCATTTTATTTAGTCTTCATAACAACTCTATGAGAGCAATACTATTAAACCAACTTATCATTAACATCATCAACAATTACTAATTTCTAAGCATCTACTGTGTACCAGGTAATGCTTTAGATACTTCATAGATATTATCCCTAATTCTCAGAACAATCCTGATAGGATGGTTAGGGTTAGGGTGAGGCAAGCGAGGCACTCACCAGATGCAAAATTTAAGGGAGGAAGGAACACCAAAACTCAGTAATTTAGATAAATTATATTTATGATTTAATGTGCTAATGCAAATGATAATGCATATCATTAATAAGGCATATTCAAATACATTATCCTAATGTATAATAAATAATATCATAAATAATATTCTAATGCAATATTTAAAAAAGATGAATAACAATGCAAACAAGTCCATGATGAACAAAATATCAAAATTTAAATAAAGATAGGCTGTTGTTTGTTTTACAACTCTGGATTATTGTACAATAGGAAAAGTCGTTTCCCATCAGCCAGCTGTTCCTGTGCCTATACCACCTTGGTTTCCTTGCTGGACGGTTTAGGGAAGTTGACAATGGTGTGTGAACAGATGGAATAATGGGAAGGATGTATCTATAGTCATTTTTTTTTATTATAGAGCTTTTATGAACTTTTCACACTTGGTTGAAAATATATACATACAGTGTTTTTCTTTTGCCTCAGGCTCAATTTGGCTCTGTAAGCACTGCCTAACAGATTGGCAATATTGTGGTCATTTTATTATACACATGTGAAACAGGCCCAGAGAGGTTAAGTTATTAATTACCAGAGGTCGCATAGCTAGCAGGCAATGGAATTGGAACACAGACCTAGGTCTGAATCAAAAACCCATGCTTATTCCAAAATTGTGTTGTATTTTTGTTTAAGATGTTGACATAAGGAACATCAAAACCTGTAGAGAACTTTAATGAGTTTATTTGAGTCAAATTGATGACAATTGCCAGGAAGTAAAATCTCAGTGGATTAAGAAAATACTCCAGAGAATGGAAGTTCTGTAGCTTATTTTATACATTAGAATCAAAGGAGAAGACATAAAGAGGGTCACATAAAATCTACTGGTGGTAGATTAAGGGGACGGGAGAAAGCAAAGCAGGGAAATCTCTGAGGTTGGATGAGAGGTAAAACAGAGAGACACATACTTCTTTTACATTGGTGGGCACAGGATAGTTAATTAACATTTACAGCTCACATAGAGGTGGTATTTGGGGAACAAGATAACAATGAGGGTTCTGTGGTCTCCAGCTCTGATGTTGTAGGTATGCCCTGAGGGATTCAGAAAAAGGGATTACTCTGACATTCCAAGGCTTTATTATCTTAGATGCAAAAAGAAAATAGATAAGATCACTTAAGGTACAGATTGACCTTTGTCAAGGAAGCTACAGGCCAAGGATGTGACTATCTGCCATGACCCGCTTTTAGTTAGGAATTTTTATGTTCAGATCATCCTATGTGGTTAATTTTGGTCTCTGAGTTTATAGGTCCTCCCCTGAGCTTGTCAGGTTTAGTATGTGGCCCCTTTTTTGTCCACAAAGATATTAGCCATTTTCTGTAAAGAGCCAGATAGTAAATAATTTTAGCTTTGAGGGCCATTGGTCACTCAACTCTGCCCTATGGAAAGCAGCCATAGACAAATGGCTGACAAATCTCAGGCACAAATATGTTATCTCTGAAGTTGTTATAGCCAGATTTCCCTGACATCATACTTGGATATGTTTCTTTTAATGTAACAGAGGGAAAGCAATAAATGATAATCAGGCCTATTCTTCACAGGAGTCTGAATTCCTCATTGGATGAGAGACATCACACATCCCATTGTAATTTTCCACTGGTTAACAGGAAATGGCATTTCAGAGTAATTGAATTTCAAAGTAGTCTGAAAAGGACAGGGTAAGTTTCTCCTGTTTCACATAAACTCTAATAGAAGAGGTTAAGCTTTAGAAACCAGTTTAACATGTTCTGTGGTTATTCAGTTTGGCTCTGTTAATGCTACCTCTGAGCAAACTTAACTTTGTAACAAAACAAAACAAAACAAAACAATAACCAAAAAGAAGTTTGCTTTCTGAAGCCATACAAATAGTTAATCATTTTAGAAATACCAACATAAAGTAGAACTTAGAAAGCTATATTTATGAGGGTGTAGCAATTTAACAAATTCACTCTTCACAAATATCTAATACTTGCCTGCTCTCCAAATTGCCTGAGAATTTAGGATCTAACAAGACAAATTTCTATGCAAGGTGCTGGGACCACCAGACAGGACAAAAAAACAACATAATATCGGCCCTCAACGTAAATTAATTTGTAGAATGGCCCCAAATAAGATAAATTTAATGTTTGCTTCATAAAATGTTATTAATTCTGAGAAGAAAAAGTTAATAATCTTAGGCAGTTTTAAACTAAGAACATTAGCAATGGAATGCATGACCCATTCTTATTTGTATATTATCTTCTGGCCTTGTCATCTACAGATATATTTTTACATAGTTTGTCGTAATACACGTGCCATTTCATACTCCATTTATTTTATAAACATTACATCACACACTCATTGTAGTATTCATATGGATCATTCTGAATGGCTGAATAATGTGTTAACAGGCTGGTATTTATTTATTTGAAAAGCATTTATTGATGCCAACTCTGAGCCAGCAGGCCCTTTTCTTGGCACTGGGAATATAACAGTAGATAAACTGACAAATAGATCAGTTATCTTGGAGCTTCTATGCTAGTGGGTGTTGACGAAAAATATCCAGCCTGATAGAAAACTTGTAAGAGTTTATTTGAACCAAACTGTCGACAACAGGCCAGAAGCAAAATCTCAATGGACTGAGAAAATGCTCCGCAAAATGGCGGTTTGCTGCTTATTTTACACATAAAATCAAAGGAGGAAGGTTACATGAAATCTTTTGGTGACAGATTAAGGGGGTGGGAGAGAGCAAAGCCGGGAAACCTCTGGGATTAGATAAAAGTAAATTGTAGAGACAGGTACTTCTTTTGCATAGGTGGGTGCTGGATAGCTAACAGCTAGCTTTTTTACAGTGCAAAGTGATGGTAATCAGGAGATAAGCATGATAATAAGGAATTTTGCAGTTTCCAGCAATGGTCCAGAAAAAGGATTACTGACATTCCTAAAATGTTTATGAAGAAAGCTGAAGATGTGACTTCCCACCATGGCCCACTTGGTTATGAAAGTTTTTTTATGCTCATGCCATCTTGTGTGGTTATTTTCAGTCTCCTGGGCTTTTCAGGTTTAACCTGTGGCCCCTTTTCCTTTCACATGGGGAAAGTTATTTCAGAATAAGGAAAGAATGCTTCAGGTATGTGATACCCAAAACAAAACAAAACAAAAAAACAACCCAGTAACATTTAAGGGAAAACATTTCTCTGAAGTGGAATTCAATACAAGAAGAAAGTAGAATAACATCTATAAATCCTGGGAGAAAGAACATTGTTCAAAGCCAGGTGATCATTTAGGTCAAGGAATTCATTTACTATGAGTGAACTTAGGAAATATATTAATCATTATTAGACCTTCTTCACATGACAGCAAAAGCCAGTTCACCTATGGGTGAATGGAGATGCCTAGGAAAGGAACTCATTGTAAGCAATGATTATGTACATTACAGAACTAAACTGCATAACTGGGGAAGTATGAATCCAGAAGATGTTTATATGCAGCCCATTCTTGTTATTGATGGTAATGTTCTATAAAGTCATTGTAAACTCCGGAATAGCAAGTACTTAACCATTGCTTCTAGGGAAAATACAGGGGTAGTAGGTTCCTGAGAGCCCCTGGTTACATTTTTGTTGACTGATCAATATATAATCTTACTTAATGTTTAAAGATACCTTATTGTTGATTCATTGAACTCACAGCCAACAGCCCTGTAACACGCCGGAACAAAGCTCATCTAACACATGGGTTTTTCTCTATAGGGTAATCACAGCTTTCTTGAGTTTAGAAACACCAGACGGTAAGGACTATATAGTTGGGAGCCATTTTAAACAGTGAAATCGCCAAGTAAATGTATAAGAAGCAAAAAGCATGGCAGTATGAGTCGCCGGCAACGGCGTAGGCTGCAGCCCCTGTGGCAGTGGGTTGCCATGGGCTACCATATGTAGCCAGCAGCCAGCGTGAGCGGCCAGCAGCCGCAGTGATCGCCGTCCAGAAGCCGGCGACTGATCTGCCTCACCCCGGAAGAGCCTCACCCGGGAAGA
>NW_017731364.1:3352729-3412051 GCF_001890085.2 Hipposideros armiger | reverse complement strand
AAAAAAAGAACCAGATCAGAGTAAGGGAAGTTCTGACAAAGGTCTGCAGCAGAACACTTGGCAGAAATCAGCAATATGCTTCACAACAGTCTGAGATGCAGTTTCCTGATGCCCAAAATCCTTGGTAGGGGTTCACATCAGTGGATAATTAGGTCTGAATTAAATATTCCTGAGTCTGGAGCAGTTCTGCCTATAGTCTAAGGCCTCCACACCAACTGTCAGTTATGCCAATAAATGTGAACTCATCTATTTTTCCAAAAAAGGCTCTCAGATTGGGCATAAAATAAAACCTAGCTAGATGCTATATGTAAGATCCCGTAAAACAAAGGGATTCAAAGGTTTAAAAAGGATTAAAACATTCTAGGCAAATGCTAACAAAAAGAAAGCCAAGTAATGGTCATAATGTCATGTGGTGGATTCAAGGCAAATAAAGCACATAATTGAAAAGGATATAATTCCTGAAATAGTAAGTCTAGATTATAAGAGTAAAAATCGATGAAACTAAAATGAGTAGTTTCGGGAACTTGAATTTGCCCCTCAGTATGCTGTGATACTTTGCAAAAGAAATGCCCCATTGTTGGTATTTAGATACATTATTTCCAGATGATAAGACAGTAAGATTCCTGATTCCCAGACCAGGCCAAACTCCCTATTTAAATTCTCGTTTTACACCATATCTCTGTTACACGGCATATATCACAGGCTGCTATTTTATACTGATTTGTGTTTTATTGCATTAATGCTTGACTCTCCCTCAGAAATGCCTGACACAGAACCAAGGGTAGAGCAGACTCTTATTGAATGAACTGCACATTTCCTCTGAGGATGGATGATAATACTGGGGGTGCCAAAAAAATGTATACGCATGACTTGCATTCATCTTTTTTTTATTTATTTTTTATTTTTTAATTTTTTTTTTTTTTTTAGCTGAGCCATCCTGCTACCTGTTGGCAGCTCAGCTCAGTGGCTGCTCAGCTCGGGCTGGACTCGAACCGCTGTTGCTCAGAGCTCAAACTCTTGAGCGAGGCATTCATCTTTTTTTAAAAGATTTTATTGGGGAATTGGGAGAGGGAACAGCATTGGGGAATCGGGGAAGGGGAACAGACAAGTTGCTGTCCTTTTGTACTTCAGTCTAGTTGTGGAGGAGGTCGCTTCACTGGCCCATGTTGGTATTATCATTGCGCCTTCCTGGGTGAGGCAGATCGGCTGCCGGCCACTGGATGGCTGCTCACGGAGGCTCTTGGCAGCTCACACCAGCTGCTGGCCGCTTACCCCGGCTGCCAGCCACTCACGGTAGCTTATGGTAGCCTACTTCAGCTTCACTGCAGCCTACGCCATCGCTGGCGACTCACGGCAGCCCAGCTCCAGGTTGAGCTGTTGTTCAGCATCTTAGCTGTAGAGGGCAGTGTCACTGGCCCTCATATGTGGGATCCGAACCGGGGCCCTCTGGCGTCCCAAGCCAGTTCTTAACCATCGCGCCACTCGGCTGGCCCCCAAGCTAGCTCTTAACCAACACGCCATTCGGCCAGCCCACATTCATCTTTTGTTATCAGTATATATTGAGTATTACAATTTTGATACAGCTTTTTCCTTTTTAAAAATGTGTACACATTTTTTTTGGTACCTTCTGTATATGTAAAGCTATTATAATATTTAATACTGAGAGGAACTAGGAAATCCATTTTTTACTCATTACTTACAATGGACTTTTTCAGAGCACAATGCCATTATAAAAATAACTCAGACATTTAAAAATACATGAAGTCAGAGTGGCTTTATTAAGTGAAAAATAAAAATCCATTTTTTCTGCCCTTATTGCCTTTCAGTAACTTTCCTTTTTAAGGGCTTCTAGTAGAGACTCAGCAAGTCAAGGAGACTGCTCGAGTCATCCCATAGACATGAAAGTTGGCAGCTGCTGCTGAAAAATCGCTCGGAGCCACACTTCACAAGTCTTCTGTGAGTCTTCCAAGGACTCGGATGTGTGACTTTTTGACACACTGGCCTAATATTGCTCATTTGGCTCAAAATGAACAGACGTAATAAACAGTTCCCTTCTTTGGAAAGGGAGCTCTATCTTCCTCAGTATGAATTCATTCATAATTAATCTCCACAGAGTTCCTCTCTTGGGCAGGTAGGTGGGGAATGTAAGGTGACATAATTTCCCCAGGCTACCTGTGAGTCAGTCACACAACCAGGAACAAAACCCAATTTATCTGACTGGCTAAAACCCAGAAGCTCAGCCCTACCCTATGATACCTCCTGTTCAATAAAGTGACTAAACAGTCAATCATTTACCTTGGGACCTGCTCTACTACAATCATCAAACAAGTTTCAGTCCATGTTCTCCAGGAGCATGCAATCTACAGAAAGAGAAACAAGAAAGGGACCAACAGATGGAGAAAGTACATATATAGATGAATAAGTCCTCGCATCTATTGCATAGAATAGGGTCTATAGTTAACAATACTGTATTGTATACTTGAAATTTGCTAAGAGAGTATATCTTACATCTTTTTACCACACACATAGAAAGAAAGTAACTATGTGAGGTGAAGAATGTGTTAACAAGTAACCTTATTTTGGCAATCATTTCACAATACATAAGAATATCAAATCATCGTGTGGCACACCTTAAACTTATACAATGTTATTTGTCAATTATGTCTCAAAGCTGGGGGGGGGAGAGAAAAAAATAAAAGAGAGTCTTTATATTGTGAGCATGCTTCACTGTACATGCAACTTGACAGTATAGAGTGAAAGGAGAAATGTGTGAGTTTGGGGCTATTTTCTGGGATGAGGGATTTCAAAGCCTCCTTAATTTTTAACCTTCTACTTGAGCTTCTTTTGCCCATTCTATTTTGGAACTTCACTCACTCCTGAGTTCCAGACCCTCCATAAGAAGTTTCACAGAAAAACATACATGAATGGCCCCAGATTATTAAGAAAGGGTATGGACCCCAGGAAGAAAGCTACTCTGAGGCTCAGAATGAGGGAGTAGCAATTCCTGGGTGTGCCGGTAAATGGTTCCTAAATCCTATTGGAGGAAGTCAGAAGAGGTTCCCAAAGCACTCATGTCCTCTGTTGGCCAGTTGCCAGTGAACAGTCTTCCCCTTCTTTTCCCTTCCTCCAAGGATGGTGATTGCAGGGCCTTGCCCCCTCTCCTGAATATCCTAAAGGACCATCTCCAGCTGGCAGCCACGGATGATTTGTTGCAACACTTCACCTGCCACTTGGCCGTTCTCTCTCAGCCAAGCAGGATGTGGGAGAGTGGGTCACAACACAGTTTTAAATAATTCTTATCATGAAAAATACAATACAGTCTTCCCAATCATTATATTATTATGTCTGGATACCAATGTTGAGCAGAGGATTTTAACTTTTATTTGGTCGTGGTTCTTCACCAAGGCCTTGCAAAATGTTGCAAAAGCAATACTGTCTCAATACCCAAGAACCTCGAAGCCCTCCTTTCTTCCCATCCCCTTTTTCATCTTGCAACTTGACCTTTAGTGTATTTCCAACTCCCTATTTATTTTCAAGCAGAGTCATAAGCATTTCTATCTACTTTGGTTTTCTGATATGAGAACACACAAACTCCCTCCTGTTTTATATGTCACTGATATGATCCTGTTCCCTTTCTTCTTCCTTTTATTGGATTGATGGAAAAATCATGATGTATTTTTTCTGTTTTTCATTGCAAAAATTGCAATATTTAAGCTTTTTATTTGGAAATCATCTTAAACTTGTAGAAAGCTATTTATTATATACATATACAGAACACCAATAACACTTTGCATAGATTCATCTGTTGTTAACATTTTACTACATATGGCTTATCATTTATCATTTGTTATTTCTCCACCCCTAGTTTTAATTTTTTTTCTGAACCATTTGAGACTAAGCTGGCCATTTACTTATACTTCAGTTGTATTTCTTTTTTTTTTTTAGCTGAGCCATCCTGCCACCTGTTGGCAGCTCAGCAGCAACTCAGCTCCGGCCGGGCATCAAACCGCTGTTGCTCAGAGTTCAAACTCTTGCGTGAGCTCTTAACCAACTGAGCCACTCGGCTGGCCCCTATATTTCCTAAGAATTCGAATTTTTCTCTTATGTAACCATGATATGGGTATCAATCTCAATTAATTGAACATTGATACCAAACTTTTATCTAATTTAGGGTCCATATCCCAGTTTTGTCAATTGGCCCAAGAATTGTTTATGCTACTTTTCCCTTCCATCACAGGATCCTATCTAAGACCAGATATTGCATTTATCCTGTCTCTTTAGTTTCCTTTAACCTAGAACACTTCCGCAGCCTTCTCTTTTTTTCTTTTATGACATTAACTTTTTTAAAGAATCAGGTCCTTTTTAAAAGAATAGAATATTCCTCATTTTTGTTTGTCTGATTTTTCCTTTTGATTAGATTCAGGTTATGTATTCCCCACTGAAATGCTACATAGATGATGTTGTATCCTTCTCAGTACATTACAGCTAGAGGCACATGATGTCCGTCTGCCACTCATTTGTGATGTTCATTGAGATAACCTAGTCAAGGCTTTGTTTAATTTCTCCACCATGTAGTTACTGCTTTTCTCCTAATCACTAATAAGCAATCTGTGTGAGACACTTTCAGATCATATACATATACTCCTCCTCAATCAACCTCCCTCTTGGTTCAGCATCCATTGATGATTCTTACCTAACCAATCTTTATTATGATGATTGTAAAATTGTGAGTCTCAACTCTAGCATTCATCCCACATTTACCAGTTGGCATTCAGCATTATACTCTAAGAGTCCTCCACTTATTTATTTGTTTGTTTATCTATTTATTTGTTATGGAATCATGGATTCCTAATTTTTTCCCAAGGCCTATAATTTGTTAGTGTCCTTAATTATTTTGGGCTCAAATTATCCCACATCTGGCAGGTGGAAGCCCCTTCACCTGTCTCCTGTGTCCTTGTGACAAGTTTTTAAACACTCCCTTACTTTCTGCCATAACAAGATGCTCCAGGATGATCTATGCTGCTCCCCTGCCCATCCCTAACTTTTCTTCTAAGCCATCCTTAGAACCTACTCAGCAGGATGTGCTCGAAGGTGGTGCTTAAAGAGCAAAGAAGGGGGTCCAAAAATGCCACCATGGACAACGATTTCAGATGCTATTGAAAGGCTCAGGGCAAGGCACACCCTGTTCCCCACCACTGTCTCGGGCCTGTGCTCTAGGCAAGAGGGGCTTGGACCATAAACTTTCAGTTATTGAGTCATCTACTGTGTACTGGGAACACTGAGGGATACACAAGATTATAAGACACCATTTCAAGGAGATTGTGGTCTAGCAGGATAGATGGGCATGTATATAAATACCCATAATACACCCCTGAAAGTGTTTTCATTGTGCTGTCACTGAGGTCCATAAAGGGGCCTGAGGAGTTCTGGGATGAAGGACAATATTTATGTCTTGGGAGAGTTGGAGAAACCTTCACCGAGGTGACTTTTGGGGTTAGACCTTGAAGGAGGGTAGAATTTGGAAAGATGGCTGTCCTGGTGAAAAATAAGTCACTGCTTATGAACTCCTTATCAGTATGACTTTGCAACTTCATTCAACTAGATCTAGCCTCCTGCTAGGTGCTATAAGGCACATGGAAAGAACTCCATCAAGTGTAGGGCAGCACTCTTACTTGATGCCCACCTAAGGAAAGAACTGTCATGATGCCATTTATTTTTTTATTTTCAGACACAGATGAAGCATGTCTTTCATTCACGAGACTGAGTTTTCACAGTGCAGTGGTTGGTACGAAACTAGATGTGAAGTTGATGCTCTTCACAAGGAGAAATCTGACCTGCGCACAGGCCGTCAACTCCACAGCTTTGGGGAACTTGAATGTGACCAAGAAAACCACCTTCATTGTCCATGGATTCAGGCCAACAGGCTCCCCTCCAGTTTGGATTGGAGACCTAGTAGAGGGCTTGCTCTTTGTAGAGGACATGAACGTGGTTGTTGTTGATTGGAATCGAGGAGCTACAACTGTATTGTACAACCATGCCTCCAGTAAGACCAGAGAAGTAGCAATATTCTTAAAGGAATTTATCGACCAAATGTTGGTAAGAGAAAATTCTCTTTGATGATTCAGGGCAAAATTGAAACTGGCCCATTATCTGTTGAGTTAAAGCCAAGAGATATCTGCAGTGAACATGGGGTGTTATTTTGTAAATCCAAATAAGCCCCAGGGAAGGTGGAGGGAAGGCCCATGGGTATGGTTGTGCAGGTTGTTCACTGTGCAAGTCACCCATCTAAGGGAGCATCACTGTCGTTATAGACATTGTAGAATTATATGTTTATTATGATAATTTTCCAGCGAATGACAACATGTATCCTGAGAAAGGGACATCTTTTTCTAACTCACGTAAAGTTGTCCTCTGGATAGGAGAGATTCTGTCTAGGGGTTTCCTGGCTTCAATGCCTAGGGCTTCCTCAACTTTATAGCTGTTCCTTTTCCTAGCAATGCCAAAAGTTTAGTGACAGGATTATTCAAAACCAAAACTGATATCCATGGTCTGATGAGAGATTTTTGTGTATGTTTGATTTATATTTTTAGTAGACTTACCAAAGATTAAATAAATCTCAAATTTTATTTAGTGATCAATTTTATGAATTGCCCCTTTTATGAAAAAAAAAAATTGGCTATTTTTTATCAGAGAGAGCCACTGTGGCCAAAAGTGGCCTAAGTTTTACATGTGCTCCCCACCTAAGCCACAGCCCTGGAAAAGTAAATATTAAAATGACTCATACTGGCTGTCCCAGGAGGCTATGGCCAGTGTGGCTCATCCCCACCCTACTTTCTTTCCTTCTTTCCTTCCCTCTCCACAGTGAATTCATTTAACTGCATCAACATGAAGATAAACATATTGTTCTCCTGCTCCCCAACTAGCAAGGTTTTAAAGGTGTCTCAGCTTGGTTTCTAGCAGAAGTATAAATGGAGACACCATGGCATAAAGTTGAAGGCACAAATTTGGAGTTGGATGGACTGGTTTGTATCCTGCTCTGCCCCTTTCCCACTGCCTCACCTTGGGCAGATTAATTGAATTCTGGACCTCAGTTTCCTTATCTGTATGGTCAAAAGAATAGTATATATATTTTTGCAGCGGTGTTGTGATAGTTACCTGAGATAATGGATATAAGGTACTTAGATATGTTTCTCCAAAGTCAACACATAGGAAATTTCTCCAAATGTTGTCAATTCCTTTAGCCTTATCAATTTATAATGATGGACCTCTTGAAATTCCAGGCCAAAGGAGCTTCTTATGAGGACATTTACATGATTGGAGTAAGTCTAGGAGCCCACATATCCGGGTTTGTTGGAAAGATGTGCAATGGGCAGCTGGGGAGAATTACAGGTAAGGCTTCCTGTGAATGGGCAGGGGGTCATCAGCCTGGGCAGGGTGTTCATTGGGGGAGAGTGATACAAGCAATTCAAGTCCTTGGGTTCGAAGCCAGCTCTTCCAATTATTTAACATGTATGAGCATGTGTCCTCTTTTGCAAAAGGAAGATCATACTAATGTTGACCTCAAGTTATTATTTAAAATAATATGTGCAAAGCACTTTGTAAATTTTATGTACCATAGAAAAAGATGGTGGTGACTTTATTTCTCTTAGGGCTAGGAAAACTGCTATGTCCCACGGGGATTTGATCTGTGTGTCCCAAGAAGATAGCCTTCTTCCTTTCATTTAATCAAGAGTAGCTTGAACTACATACCTAATATGTTTTTGTCCCCAAGCATAGCTGGAGTCTCATGATAGGAAAATGAGATGGGAATTTCGATGGCTGGGGCTTACTCTCTGAATATCAGCTTTCAGGCCAGACTGAATGAAAACATTCAGCCACACAGCAGGTCAAATCGCAAACAAACCCATGCTGAGTTCTCTTGCCTAGTGCTCTAGTAACTTTCCACAGCTACAAATGAAGGGCTGAGGGAGGCTTTCTCTTTCAGACTTAAGACTTCTACCATTTATACGTTTCCTAGAATCCATCCTCACATGGAAAAAGATATTTTAATTCTAGGGAATCTGGAAGGTAGAAGAAGGGCGGGGAGAGGTAAATGATTCAAACCAACTACAATTTGGTAGGTGAGCTTTTAGGGTTACAAGTCTGAATGTGCAATTATATTTGACCGGTCGCCCTGGGCAAGTCATTCTCTCTCTCTCTCTCTCTTTCACACACACACACACACACACACACACACACACTGGCTGATCCTTGAGGTCACATTCTTTTTTTAAAGATTTTTATTGGGGAATTGAGGGAGGGGAACAACATTGGGGAATCAGGGAAGGGGAACAGACAAGTTGCTGTCCTTTTGTACTTCAGTCTAGTTGTGAAAGACATTGCTTCACTGGCCCATGTTGGTATTATCATTGTGCTCTTCCCGGGTGAGGCAGTCACTTGCTGGCCATTAGATGGCGGCTCACGCTGGCTGCCAGCTACTCACGGTAGTTCACGGTAGCTTATGACAGCCCACTGCAGCAGGGGCTGCAGCCTACGCCATCGCCAGCGACTCACAGGGGCCTAGCTCCAGGTTGAGCTGTTATTCACCATCTTATCTGTAGAGGGCACAGCATCACTGGCCCTCATGTGGGATCCGAACCGGGGCCCTGATGCTCAGAGTTGGCATCCCAAGCCAACTCTTAACCAACGCACCACTCGGCCTGCCCGAGGTCATATTCTTTTTCCTGGCTGTTTTTTTCTTACTTTCACCCCAAAGGCCAAGTCTGCCCTCATCTTATTATTTACCTGCTTTCCTAGGAAAGCAAAGCCCTATTTATTTATTTATTTATTTATTTATTTATTCATTTATTCATTTATTTATTATTTATTTCTACTACTACTATGTTTTAGAAAACAATGTGTCCTTACTTTAAAAAAAATTTCCTTATGGGTACAAACAACTGGTAGCTTGAATTTTCTTGTGTCCCTTAACTGTTAGGAACTCTTCTTCTGCCAGGTGGGACTTTTTCCAGTGGTGTGTTTAGAAGCTGATCAGTTGTGCAAAAAATGAAAGAAAAGGAAAGAAAGAATGAAAGAAAGAAAGAAAGAAAGAAAGAAAGAAAGAAAGAAAGAAAGAAAGAAAGAAAGAAAGAAAAGAAAATGCAAGAGCCCTGATTTGCAGCGTTTGCTGATTTCCATGGTATAAATACTCCCACCATGGCTAATTTCAAGCTACCAACCTGATACCACTGACTACAAAGTTTGGGGAGAGGAGAGCAAAATATGCTCTCCAGTGGTAGTCCTGCTGGGCTCCAGCCTACTGCTGCTGCCTGATTCTACTTACCTCCCAGTTTTACTCCTCAGCCTCCCAGCAAACCTGTTCCTCGACTAGTTTGAATGTCAATGCAATGTACCCTGCTCTCTGCCTATGGAAATCCCCCCACCCAGCCTTCCTTCCACTCTCCCCATGTGAACCTTGCTCTGTGGCCTGGACTCAGCCAGTGGTAGGTCCACAGCTCAATTTCCTGACTCCCCCAAGTTCTCCTGATTCCTCCTCCTCTCTGAGTTCCTAGGCCAATCTCAGCTGTCCCCGAGAGCAGTTTCACGGGTAAAGCGTTTCCCTTACCCACTCACCTTGCCTGAATTGGGGGGTGAGAATGTGGCCTGTTACCCAAGGACGCAATTCACTCCCACCTCCCAAGTACTGGATGGCTCTGCTTGTTAATAATCAAGGCCGGGGTGGCTGCTTCATCTCCTCCATGTCCCTTTCCTTCTCCTGCCCTTCCTTTTGCTTTTCCTCTCCCGGCACATCTCCTGGTTCTATTTTTCATTACTTTCTTCAGTAGAAGGTGCAGAGGATGAATGGATTTTAAAATATCTCAAGTACCTACATCACTTGATAATACATTAAAGTTGATTCTCAAGTGTGTGTAAAAATCGCCTTGGCGTGCTCGTTACAATGCCAGCTTGCTAAGTCAGAAGCTCTGGGGTTGGGGTACAGGAGTCTGTACTTTTAACCAAAAGATGCAGGCGATCTGAACACTGCACACTGAGAATCAACCATGTCCAATACGCTAGCCACTAAGTCAGCGGTTCTCAACCTTTCACAGGGGTTGCCTAATACCATCGGAAAACACATTTTTTCGATGGTCTTAGGAACCAAGATACCGCTCCTCTATCCGTCTCCAGGCCCACATGCAGATACGCCCACATACAAGTACCCGGCGATCCCTGTGAAAGGGTCGTTCGACCCCCAAAAGGGTCGCGACCCACAGGTTGAGAACCGCTGCACTAAGTGCATGAGGCTATTGGGCACTTGGGATGCGGCTAATGCAGATTTAGATGTATTGTCACTGCAGAATACACACTGGATTTCAAAGACTAAGTACAAAAAGAGAATATAAAAAAATCTCAGATTTTTTACATTGATGACACGTTGAAATGATAATATATTGGATATATTGGGTTAAATAAACTATGTTAAATAAAGTGCATTATTAGAATTAATTTTCCTTTTTTTTTTTTAACTTTATTGGGGAACTATGTGTTTTTTCAGGGAACAATGTGTTTTTTCCAGGACCCATCAGCTCCAAGTCAAGTTGTTGTCCTTCAATCTTAGTTGTGAAGAGCGCAGCTCAGCTCCAAGTCCAGTCATTGTCATCAATTTAGTTGCGGGGGGTGGGGGTTCAGCTCACTGGCCCATGCTGGAGCCGAACTGGCAACACTGTTGCTCAGAGCTCACACTCTAACCAACTGAACCACCCAGCTGCCCCTTGCTTTTTTTTAAGTGGCTGCTAGAAAATTTTAAATTATACACGTGGCTCACATTATATTAGATAGCACTGCCTCAGAGAGTTCTTGGTGACCTTGGGGCTGAGAATAAGAGGACCCTGAAACTGCATGCAAATGATGTATGACTAGGGGAGAGGTGCAGAGCTTTCATCAAATTCTCAAACTAGTTAATGCTGTAGGAAAAGACAGGGTCACTACCTAGACACTTTCCTGGTGACATGCGAACAACAGGAAAGAGCTCTGTTTTCTCATTTTGTTTTTATTCTATAATAATCCCCAAATATTCTGGATTCAGATCCAGGAGTCCTTTTATACATCTTCAGAAGTAGCTATTAATTCTCCATTTTGCAGATAAGGAAACTGAGGTTCAAAGAAGTAATGTAACATGCCTGCGGTCACAGAGTTAGTTGGTGTTAGGTTTAGGGCTCTATGTCACATCAATCTGACTCCAGTGGTCTCTGCCCACACAAAATACACATCATTTTAGGGCAGCTTAACTGTGGATATTCTCCCACCCAGCCATTATCGGCTCACATTATAAACTGGTTATTTGCTATAGCTTATCACTAAGGAGACCATATGTCCAAGTTTACTGTGACAGTCCCCATTTGTGCCTTGAGTGCTGGTGTAATTATGAATGGTACCCTCATCATTCTCAAAATTGCCCAGGTTTGGACTTTATATAGGAAGCTGATTTATCTGCCACGGATCTGGAGTCTGCTATAAACTGGGGCTCTCGCTCTCTCACCGTTCATTTTATTACACAGGAAGTGGTGCTGCCTTCTAGGAGGAGAAGGAGGCGCTCCCAGCAAACTCTTTCCAACGTTAGGAGCTTCTCTTGCTCTGTTGAGAATATCCTGTGGACTTGGGTGCCTGTGTGTTGCTCCGTCTCCTTCCACATCAGTTTTAGTTGGGAGCAGAGAGAAGAAGAAAAGCTGGTGGGTGGGGGAAAGAGAAGGAGCTAAGGAAAGGGGACAGATAAAGACATGTCTCAAGGAAGCAAGAGTGTTTGGAGAGGAGAAATGGAGAGATTGGGGCTAGAACCAGGAAAATTGAGGCAAAGATGCTATCTCTTGGATTTTATCTATAACACCAGGAGATGGGTCATTTAAAATGACATCCATAGATACTATCTTCAATGCATCCCTTGAAACCTTCTTCACTCCAGGTAGGTTTCTAGTAAGCAAGGCATATTTGAACCTCTGGTGCTTTGTTTTTGTTATTAGTTTAAAGTTTTTATTTTGTGGTTACAGCACCATGGAATCTGCTGTCTTGTTTTTACAGCTGTTTCATAATGATGGTGAGGAACGCCCAGCTAGCATTGACCAAGGGCAAAAAAATCAGTTCAGGCATTTATGGGGTGGGTCAGTTTTGTAGGAATTGACACCCACTTTATTTCCCACTTCAATACCTGGCCTGATACTTGACCCAACCTGTGAGTTTCACTCTTTCCTACCAAGCTTGCCAAACTCAGTGTGGTGAAACCAAGAGCTCAGCAGAGGGAGGTGATTGCATTGTGAGGCTGTAGCTCCGGTTATGACATTTGATCTCCCTGAACTTCAGTTCATTCTTCTGTAAATTGGGAATGATGATAGCTATCCTGCCTCCCTCACAGGCATGTGATCTGGAGCTTATGAATGAACATAAATGAATAAAAATGGAAACTGTAAAGGACTTTATTAATAACAAGAAGGAAAGGCTGAGGGAGGTTTCTGGATCATTTAAAAAGGGATAAGTATAGTGTCCGCTTTTTATATGCACCCTCAGTTGATTTTTCTTGAGGAACCAGTTTATCCCCATGCCTCTGGTCCCCATATATCTGTGCACTCTCTGCCGTTGAGCTCTGCATAAGATATAACATCCTGGTGGAGTCTGGATGCCATTCTCAGGGGGCACTGCCAGGGTAACCATGTCTACTGTGGGAAAAAGCTACAGGGCTGTGAAAGCAGCCTGACGAGGCAGGATGGGAGTGGGAATGCTCGCCCACCCGAGGGTGCCCTGCAGCCTGTGAGCCACCCTTAAAGGAGAGAGAGATCAAAAGCCCGGCTGCAGGTGACTCATGGCGTGGGGTTGCCAAGCTGACTCTGTTTTCCTTCCAGGTCTCGACCCTGCGGGCCCTTTATTCAATGGGAAACCTCCAGAGGACAGATTACATCCCAGCGATGCACAGTTCGTTGACGTCATCCATTCTGACATTGACGGTAACATTCCCGTCCTTGTGGGCCAGTGACCTACTGCTCCAGACTCCCACGGAGTCTTCCCCGGGGGGTACTGTCATGCAGGGGCAGGTCCAATTCCTCCAGACTCCCTCTCTTCCTACGGGGCAGGGTTCCAGATTCACAGAAAGCTTTAAGGGAAGCTGGTTTAAGGCAGGCACCCAGGATCTCTTGCTGGAGCGAAGATGCTTTTCCCATCGTCTCTTTTTACTTTTTTTTTTTTTTTTAAGATATTTTTATTGGGGAATTGGGAACAGTGCTGGGGAATTGGGGAAGGGGAACAGACAAGCCGCTGTCGTTTTGCTCCTCAGTCCAGCCGTGGAGGACGTTGCCTCACCAGCCCAAGTTGGCACCATCACCGCGCTCTTCCCGGGAGAGGCAGATCAGTCGCCGGCTTCTGGACGGCCGCTCACGGCGGCTGCTGGTCGCTCACGCTGGCTGCTGGCTACATATGGTAGCCCATGGCAACCCACTGCCACAGGGGCTGCAGCCTACGCCGTCAACGGCGACTCACAGCAGCCCAGCTCCAGGTTGAGCTGTTATTCAGCATCTTAGCTTAGAGGGCAGTGTCACTGGCCCTCATATGTGGGATCCGAACCGGGGCCCTCTGGCGTCCCAAGCCAGTTTCCAACCATCGCGCCACTCGGCCGGCCCATCTCTTTTTACTTCTAAAGTGATCATCTTGACCAGTCAAGGACACGCTGATTTTCACACCATGTGGACAAATGTTTCCATACATACAACTGGCTCTGGATGCATGGTTTCCTGTTTTTATTGGTTCTTTCTCATTATTTCCCTAAGCTGAAAGATACGTTCAAGTATTGCATCTCTCAACACAGAGAGATTCTGAACTGCCTATAGCTCTCCAGCTCTCTGTGGATCTTCTTGACCATTTGTGTCTTCCAGGGTGCCGATTTCATATCAGGGATTGGATACATGTCATGGGGTTTGGGGTGATGTGAAGGGTCAGTCTTCACATCCAGATATCTGGGAGAAGAGCTGGAATAGACAGAAACTTGGGGAGGGCCAAGGGGACAGAGCAGAGTGATCTGCACACGCTTTTTGTGATACAACTACCTAAGAAAACCCTTGATCACCTTTCTTGGGCACTCTAGAGTAGTGTCAGCAATTCTTTGCCTTAGGACAAATGTGTTCATGAAACAGCTATATTCTTACTGTGTAGTTTGCAAAGTATTACCTTACTTAAGTGCAGTACCTCACTGCTGCTTTATTGCTTGATGGAATAGAGCAATTTATATTTTATTCTTGGAGAGTAAGTGAATTTTGAAGGAAAGAGTATGAGCTTTGTAGTCAGGGAGAGGTGGATTTAAAATCCAGATTGTTTTTTCTAGTGGTGTCTTGTTTAGTCCTTAAATCCCGAGTCTCAGACAGTATCTTCCTCTGTGAATTACTTCATCTGAATTTACGAATGGCTACTATGTAGACATTGTAAAATTAAAAGTTCTGTAAAACACCTAGTATCACGCCCATGGACACATGTAGGTTCTTGATATGTAATAGCTATTGAGATATAATGATGCACTATATATGTATGCACATATAATCTTTTTAATCAAGCATTTACTGATTATTTGAGGTTACAAGGTTAAAGAGAATAAGCAATTACTAATCTACCTATAATTCTTTAGGCCCCCATTTTCTAGAAGAGTTTCCAATGTTTTTACCATCCTATTAGGTTGTCAGAAAAGTCATTACGTATTTTTTCTATGTTTTTTTTGTTGTAAAAATGTGTCATGACTTCCAACAACCCAATAGATCCCCAGTTTTTAAAGATTGTTTTCTATTCAGTAAAAGTTCATTTTCCCCTGTTTCTTACTCATGAAAGACTTACACAAATGCAAATAGAAGCTCAGGAAGTGCCTGGAAATTAGAGGGTTCCAGCCAAATGTAAAGAAGAAACATATTGTTTTATCACCCTTGCAGTGAATGAGTGACCAAACTCTCTTGTCTTTAGAAATATTGGAAATAAATTCCATTACCATCTTCATAGTCTCCTAGTTGGAAATTATTGCTTTCTAACTAACTAGCTGGGTAACTTTGGGCAAAATATTTAAATAGGAATAATAATAGTAATAATAATAATAATAATACAACCCCTGTCCATAGTTTGCAGGCAAATGAGCTATGAGATGTGAAAAGTTCAAAGCAGTATAAAGCATAGTGTATTCTCTTTTAGCAATGGGGTACAAGGAACCATTAGGAAACATAGACTTCTACCCAAATGGAGGATTGGATCAACCTGGTTGTCCCAAAACAATACTTGGAGGTAAGTGCAGATACTTTCTATGTTGTAAAATAATGGTTTAAAAAAAGCATATTTTAAAAATATTATTCTATGTGGGGTAGTTTTTAATAGGAAACAAACTTCCTGAGATGATAGAGGTGGTATAAATACAAATTGTAAATTATTACATAAGTATACTACTTTTAAAAACCATAAACATATGATTAAAAGCTATTATGAATTATTTCTCTCTTGAAAAAGTGTGCCTTTGACCTAGAAATTCCACATCTGGAAATCTCTCCCAGAGAAATAATGGAAAATGTAGACAAAAATCAGAGTGCAAAGATATTCAACACAGTGTTATTTATAATAGCTAACTTTTTAGAAATAATCTAAATATCCAGCATAGGAAAATTCCTAAATAAATATGGTGTATAATTGTTAAAAATAATTTTCAGAGATTAATGAAAATGCTTATAATATGCTGTTAAGTGAAAAAGTCACATGTGTGAGTATTAAAAAAAAAAAAAGACTGTGAATGCTCCAAACAATTATTAATGGTGATCTCTGGATATTGGACTTCTAGGTGACTTTTCATCATTATTTCCTATTATTTTGTATTTTCTAAATGAGCACATATTACTTTTATAATGAGAAAAAACTCACGAAAACAAAAAAGGGTAGTTGGAGGACAAGATAAAAGTGGGGTGAGGGATAGAATAAAAAAACCCATCCCTGAGTGCTCTAAATCTGTTTTTCACTATTGCCAGAGAAAGTTAAACAATTACAGAAATAATTCTAGAAAAAGGTGATCTTGTTACAAAGTGATAGCTATAATGGCCCCATGGGAATGACGTAGTAGTTGAAAATGATCCCAATGAAATGGCATAAGTAGGGTCGACCATATTGTACCACAAATGGTGAGTGTTCAATCCTGTCCTGTGTGATATAGTGTAACTACAGCCATGAGCAGTCAGAGATAGATAGCATGCTCTGCTTATAAAGGACATCCTCTGTATCATCATTAACGTCACTGTGTTTGCAAGTGGAAGATCAGGAATAATAAGTAAATATTGGCTTGTTAGATTTCACTCCAGTCCAGCCTGACCCCATGTCAGCACCATCCTTCTCCTTTATTCCCCCAGTTTATTTCTTTTTGTTCTTCACTGATCATTTCTATGAGTATAAGTGGACCCTGGAGAAACAGGAAACGTTGATCTGACTCCAGCACCTGCTGCCTCTCCAAACCACTAGCTCACAATCACAGCTCCTCTTCATAAGGTTCATTCATTGTTTTCTATTCAGATCCTTACCTCCGTTGACTACCATCTTTGGGACCCAGTCCCCTTTTCTGAGTGACTTCATCATCTGACTCATCAACCTTCTGACAAGCTCTCTGATGTTCTGTGCTGCCGTGCTCCATTACCTCCAACTTTTCTGATGCCCATCTCTGTGCCCCATTAGCCTCCTCTCCCACCATCACACCGTGTGGCACCCACTAAGAATGAACTCGAGACCTGTCTCTCACCTCTTCTTGCCCATTCATGGCTTCCAGTGCTGCCTCCTATTGTTCAGCCCCTCTCAGTTCACTCTGCCGCTTGGCTGCTCTCACAAATGCCCTGTGCACCTCCAGGTTCTTAGGTCTCTGCCACGTCAGCCCCCACCTTTGCTTGGGAATATTCTGGGGAAGTCATGGAGCCTCCTCAATTGAGTACAAAGTCAGGCAAACTTACTAACTTCTCCATAGTCCTCAATAATGCCAGAGAATCCTCTTGTTTATCTCTCGCTGACGCCCTACGATCACTCCTCATGCTTCTATTTCAAATATATCTCTACCTAGAACCCCTCATCTCTTAGAGGTGAGCTAGATTGGACTTTTGTACCTAGTTCAAGGTCCTACCTGAGAAAGCTATCTTATCTATTCTCATCTTAGTTCACAAGGCTGACCTTTACATTCATGTTCCCTCCTGACATAGGGTGGAGGCATCCACCATCTTTTTTAAAAGCTATCTCCTCCGTTTGCCCTTTTTGGGGAGTTTCCTCTACCAGTCGCTCCCTGATATCTCCTTTCTCTGATGTTTTTTGTTTAATCGTGCTTGTCTTTTGCTGAAAACCTCAGGGGAATCGTTGATTACCATTGAATTTTTCTTCTCCTTTTCACTGATAAAGGGAGGACATAGGTCAAATCCTGATTCTACCACATAATAACTGTGTGACCTTGGTCAAGTCATTTAACCTCTCTGAGTCTCAGTGTCCTGCTAGGTAAAATGGAGATTATTATGCCTATCTTCTTCTTTTCTCCTGCCACTTGCCGGCATGAATCCTGATCTATGGGTTGTTATCAGGATTAAATGGAATCAAATACACCGAAGCTGTTAATACAGTGCTTGGCATATAGGAGACATGATAAATTGTGTTTGTATGTGTCTGTGTGTGTACAATATGTGACGGGCATACTATTATTAAATGCTATAATAGGTCTATTCTTTAATCATTCCTTTTATAACCCAGGATTGCAGTATTTTAAGTGCGACCACCAGAGGTCTATGTACCTGTACCTCTCTTCCCTGAGAGAGAACTGTTCTATCACTGCATATCCCTGTGACTCCTACCGGGATTACAGGAATGGCAAGTGTGTCAACTGCGAGACATCACAAAAGACGTCCTGTCCACTTCTGGGTAAGTCCAACAAGTAGTTTCGCCTCTGGTGAACAAAGTGCTCATGTTTGGTAGGTATACCAGCACCGATTTACTATCTAAAAATGAGCCTGAACATTGTGTGTTTTTAACAAATATATTTAGTCAGCTTTTGCTAGCCAACTTGTTCTGTGAAGTACTCTGGGATCTCCTAATAATAAACAGTGTTAGAAAAGCAATCTGTATAGTATTTCATCCAGAAGGTAGAGCATCCTCCCCGGACACTCTATTCTAGCATGGAAAAGAAGGTTCCAGAATAGTTGCCAAGCCCACCAAAGACACTGTTGCCTTATGTAGCCTGTTCCTATGGGGACAGGAATACCTTACACACAACCTTTCTGCAGGGGGTGGCTCATCCTATCAGATGAGCCTTGCAGAGTGATCCCTTCCAACAAGCTGTGTGTCTAATGCCCTCAAGCCACGCTCTGGCTCTTGTGTGTATGTCAGAGGTTGGGGGTGGGTGATGGATACTGTGGAGGCTGCTTGGATATATGCTAAGGGTTGATAGAAGTATTCCAGGTGTTAAGGACTTTGAAACTGGATGGTCATGAGAATTTTCTAATTGTTCTCAAAGGAAAAACCCAAGTTAACATCAGGGCATGCTATAGACAAGGGCTTCTCAACCTTGATTACGCATTAGAAATACCTAAAGAACTTTTTTTTTTTTTTAAGCTGAGCCATCCTGCCACTTGTTGGCTGCTCAGCTCGGGCCAGGAATCGAACTGCTATTGCTCAGAGCTCAAACTCTTGAGCGAGCTCTTAACCAACTGAGCCACTCAGCCAGCCCACCTAAGGAACTTTAAAAAAATTACTGATGCTTGGGTCCCACCCCATATCAATTAAGTCAGAAGGCAGAGGCCATTCTCTTGGAATGGGGACAGGAGAGAGAGCGGTCCCACTGGTGGTACTCAGCCTCATTGCTGCAGGCACATGTGAAGGAGGACATTCACCTGCTTGGTGACATAGTCACATGGCAAACCCAGGTTATGTGCAATTTAGGGGCCTGATGGTAGTTCAAGAAAGCACATTGCTTTGCAAGAGTGATGCTATTCTAGGTAAAATCTGAATCTGTTTTAACCTATAAAATGAATGTGTTACTGAAAAATATCAGCACTATTTTTAGTCCTCCCCACTCCCCTCTCCTGCTACTGACAACCAGGGCTGGGTGCTGTAATGTTAATAGAAAGGGGGAAAAGCCACTGTAGGGTCCTTTTGCATGCCCTAGCTTTTAATAGGGTAGTAAGCAGGGTGTGTGGGTGCTGGGGAGGCACTGCCCTGGTGGCCCTGTGGGTCCTCACCATGGGGGTGGGTGATAAGGAGATTATCTCAGCGGTGATGGCAGTCAAACTTGCTGTTCTTACTACCTCCCCAGCTGCTCTTATGTTTATGTAATACTTGTTAATATTACACTTTTCCAATCTGTTTTATAGGCTATTATGCTGATTATTGGAAAGACTATTTAACGGAAAAAGATCCTCCTATGACTAAAGCATTCTTTGACACAGCTGAAGAGAAACCGTTCTGCAGTGAGTGGTGAATGTGGTTGTTTGCTTTTTACTTTTTGAATGGCTAAATCTCAGCTTCCTGACTACTCCTTGGCAAACGAAGGCCATGGTGAAGCATTGACTTTGGAGCTGGAAGGACCTAGGTGGAATCCTGACTCTACTACATAATAGCTGTGTGACCTTGGTCAAGGCATTAACCTCTCTGAGTCTCAATGTCCTGCTAGATGAAATGGGGATAATAATACCTATCTCCTCGGCTATAAGGATTAAAATCTCAACAAATCATACCTGTTAATTTCACAGAATGGCCTTGTTAGTCACTAAGATCTTCTAGGAAACTGCTTAATTCACCAAGAGACATCAGATTGGGGCTAGAAAAAATCAGGCCACATCTGTGGTTCAGTTTCAGCTCCAAAGCCACCCTGATGACTTTTTAAAGACATTGAGAAACTGGCTATTCCAGATGAGAGTAAAATGGGGCAACAGATGATAAAATGCCCTGGGAAGCAAGTAGGGTATTTATTTCCTGGGCAGATGTATGTCTTGCAGTCTTGTCTCCTTTTTCGCCTTTCCTGGGAGCAACTCTTATAAAAGAGGTTGCAAATCACTGGGTTTCCCTCCTTTGGAGCCATGTGTGGCAGCCCCGGGCTTGGTGTCTGTCAGGTCCAAATGGGGCAAGCTCCTGAGCAATGATGGGCCATGACATGGCAACTCCAGGGCTTACCTTCTTTGTGAGATGGCCACTTTCTCCCTGAGCCTCTCCTCCCTTCTTTGCAAGTATGACCAAGAGATAACAAATCTGAATGTCATGGTGGAATTCCCATCTTCCCAAAGCACCCTCTACCTTGGGGAGCAAAGACTGGAGAGGAAGAAGAGTTCCTTGAACGCATCCATGCACTCTCATTTATTCAATAGGAATTTATTGGGTGCCTGTAAGGTGTTACTGCTGAGATTACAGAGAAGAATAATCATCAATTCCCAGTTATTATTGCAGTATATTTACTTTATCTTTTTTCTGTAACTCCATAAGGACATTATTCAGGCAATATTTGCTCAGATGTATCCATGCATTTACCACTTTTTTGGTTATCTTTTTTTTCTTTCATTTTGTAAATACAGTAGTGTGCTGAGTAATGATTGGGGAATCCTAGAGCATGATGGGAACTCCAAGAGGTAGACCTGACTTAGTCTGAGGGTCAATGAAGGCTCCTGGAGGGAGTGTCATTAAGCTGAAACCTGGTGGATGAGTTGGCAAAAGGGGCAAAGTAAGACTGTCCAAGTGAGGGGAAGGCTCATGAGCAAGAGGAAAATTGGCAATGTAGGCAGTGCCAGTGGTGTGGCATGACTGGAGAAGAGATGAGGGAGGCTGGATAGGCTGGTGGACAGGCCTAGGTTATGGAAGACCTTGTCAGTTGTGGAGGGTTTCTACATGGCTCCCTGGTTGGCTTATTTTTATTTATTTATTTATTTATTAAATTAAAACAAAATTTTTAAAAAAGATTTTTATTGGGGAATTGGGGGATGGGAACAGCGCTGGAGAATTGGGGGAAGGGAAACAGACAAGTTGCTGTCCTTTTGTTCTTCAGTCTAGTTGTGGAGGACGTTGCTTCACTGGCCCAAGTTGGCACCATCATTGCACTCTTCCCAGGCGAGGCAGATCAGTCGCCGGCTTCTGGACGGCCGCTCACGGCGGCTGCTGGACGCTTACGCTGGCTGCCGGCTACACATGGTAGCCCATGGCAACCCACTGCCACAGAGGCTGCCCCCTACGCTGTCGCTGGCGACTCACGGCAGCCCAGCTCCAGATTGAGCTGTTGTTCAGCATCTTAGCTGTGTAGGGCAGTGTCACTGGCCCTTATATGTGGGATCCGAACCGGGGCCCTCTGGCGTCCCAAGACAGCTCTTAACCATCGTGCCACTCGGCCGGCCCTAGTTGGCTTATTTTTAAATGGACAGGATTTGAAGTGAACCAATCACACTCAGCTGTAAGCTATGAAACCTCAGGCACTGAGGTGGGAACACTGATTCAACCATGATGCCTAAACATGGCCACAGGATACCACTGAACTCTGCTGTCACTCAAGCCATTTTTAACAAAGAGAATAGAAAGGAATGTTAGAAAATTCTGCCCTGGATCTTTGCAGAGAAACTAGAGAGGAAGGGAAAAAGAGACTCAATTATTAAGGAGGTTGGGATTTTAGGAACTGACCTTTTAAGGGAGCAGTTGGGAGTACCTCTCTCTTACCATGTTTTCTCCTGCTTTTGCAGTATATCATTACTTTGTGGATATTATAACTTGGAACAAGAACGTAAGAAGAGGGTTCATTACAATCAAATTGACAGACAAAGCTGGAAACACCACAGAATCCAAAATCGATCAGTAAGTTGGATTGGGATAGTTTGCAATTTTCTATTTCCCTTTTTGCTCAGAGAAATTAAATTCCAAATAAACCTATTTTCTTATTTAGGTACTTTTCTTTGTTATACAGAAGATATGAGGGGACATTTTGTTTAATTGCTTCCTGTGGCTCCTGATTTCCCATATTCTTTACAAATGGAATTGGTGCAAGGAATTCCCCTCCCTCCCTCCCTGCCTCCCTCCGTTTTTTCTCCCTTCCTCTTTTCACTCTCCCTCCCTTCCTTTTCTTCTTCTCCTTTCTTTGCTTAAGGATTCATTTACAAAAGTCATCCTTGTTTGCTATAAAAGATTTAAACAGTGAAGGAGTATGTACAATAAAAATGCAAATCCTTGGCCCATCCCAACAAACCCACTCCCATATGCACCCACCCCATATACATGGTTCTAGTCTGTTATGAGCTCATTATAACTCAGAAGATGTAATTTGTAATTGAAAATTAGGAATACCCTAAAAGTCTGACAATGAGGAAATGGTTAATTTAGGTATTCTCATACAATAGAATACTCTTTATACACTGAGGTTATTTATGAAAACATTAAATGAAATGCTTATTATGTGCTAAATGAAAAACTTCAGGATAACAAATTCTATAAAATATGAAACTCAACAATGTATTATCTATATATAAAGTTTTAGCTCAACAATGTAAAAAAAAATAGAATGAAACAGAAACACACCAAAGTATTAGATTGCCCTTAGGTGGTGGAAATAGGAGTGCTTTTTTTTCAGCTTGTCTTTACTTTTCAATTTTCTATGACGTTGTGTGTATTATATACATGTGTATATTTATATATATTGTTTAAAAATAGTTAATAATTTTTTCATCTATTACTTTTACATCTGGGGAAAAAAAAAAGCTCTTTAAGCAAAGGGATTTGAGGCTCATTTCATTCATTTACTCAGGAAATGTTTCTTGGTTCCTATTGTATACTAGACATTTGGGTTGTCTTTTGGCCTCACGCATAGATGACCAAGTAGAATATCATCTGAAACTGGCAATCTCCTTATGAGTTCATTGCACAGATAAATAGAGATAGTGTGGGTGGGTGGTTTAGAGGTGACTTTTTTAAATGCATCCTTGGATCATAGTAATAATAGCTTTTCTTTATCAAAGTAAGCATGTTACAGGCATTAGCTAATGCCATTCTCACTAAAACCCTGTGAGGTAGTATTACCATCTCTATTTTATAAATGAGGAAATTGAGGCTCAGACAGGTCAAGTGACTTGGCCCGTCTCACACAGCTGATCAGGGCGAAACAGGTGAAATCATAGGCAGGTCTGTACAACTCCAAAGTCCATAGGTTTAATCACTACATTATATTCCTCCCACTGAGCTGTATTGCTCCCTCCACCCCACCGTACTTGAGGTTTTGCAAGTAGTGTTTTTTTGTTTTGTTTTTTAAGGTTCTTCATTGATCTGTTTCAGTGACCTCACTACAGTGTCAATGTCCCCAAACCCACAGTGGGACAGCATTTTCAGGGAGGGCACCACCAGGAAGCACACGTCTTGAGGAACCAGCCTCAGGTAGTTAATGAGCTGTGGCCTCAGTGAGGAAGCTAGGCAGAGACCTCATCTGGAGATTGTAACGAATAGCAGCGGAGACCGTGCAGTTATATAACGAAGAGTGTTCACCTAGCAAAATTTGAGTATTCATGCCAATACCAGTATTCATTGGTTACATATTTGCTTTTCATTGTCTTAGAAGTTTTAATTTTACATAGTAAATTTCTCTCGAGTAAGAACTCCTAAATTTGGAGGGGTTTTATCTTGATTAAGATAGAAACCTTAATTAACATCTTTATTTTAGTCGTGTTTAGTCATTCTGATTTTAGTTATGTTTGTGAAAAAGTCACCATCAATCAGAGAATATATGGGGGAAAAAAGGAAATAATTGTTCCATTACTTGAGAGGTGATGGCTACTTTTTTTTGCAAGGTAAACTTTAACATTTTAGTATTATTTTTACAATTTAAAATAAAGAAAATGACATTAGAGTATGGACCTTGAGTTTATCCAGTCTTACCAGATGATGGGTACAAATGGAGTTACATTCAAGGTTACTATCTGCCTGATGACTCCCCCTGTATCCATGTTTTAGATGTATTTCTTATTTTAACTTAAAAAATTAAAATATAATTCACATACTATAAAATTCATCCTTTAAAAGTGTACAATTCAGTGGTTTTTAGAATATTAAAAAAATGTGCAACCGTCGCCACTAATTCCAGAACATTTTTATCATCTTAAAAAGAAACCCCATACTCATTAGTAGTAATTCCCTATTCCTCCCTCCTCCCCAGCTCTGGCAACCACTAATCTACTTTCTGTCTCTATGGATTCACCTATTCGGCATATGTCATATAAATGGAATCATACAATATATGGCCTTTGGGGTCTGGCTTATTTTGTTTAGCGTAAAATTTTCAAGATTCACCTATGTTGTAGCATGTATCAGTACTTCATTCCTTTTTATGTTTGAATAATATTAATTGTATGCGTATTGCTGGATCATAGGGTAGTGTTATTTTTAACTTTTTGAGGAACCTCCATACAGTTACCATAGTGGCTGCACCATTTTATTTTCCCACCAACAGTGCTCAAGGGCTCCATTTTTTTTCATATCCTTGTCAACACTTGTTATTTATTATTTTCTTTTTTATAGTAGCCATCCTAATAGGTGTGAGGTGATTCCATATTCTTTTGAACATCTCCATCGTACTTTGAGCACTTCCTTCCTTTTTGGCACATGAGTTGTTCCAAGATCACTTTGCTCTTTCTCTGTCTTAGCCCTGGAATCGACCATTTCTCCGTAGAGCCCTGGTTCTTTTTAGTGGCGATGGTATTTAGAAACCAAAATCTGGGCACGTTTCAAATTAGTTGAATTGGTGGCACCTTTATTCTCCACAGGACTTACACATGATTCCAGTGATGCTGGGGTAACAGACACCTCCTCACTCCCATCCCCACCACCTCCAACCTAAGGATTCATTTCTAGAAAGAGCCTCCTGTTCCTGAACCCAAGGGGGCTCCTCATTTCTCCATGGCCTAGTGTCCCAGCTTCCCAGAGGGACACTAACCCTCCCCAGTGGGTATATCTTAGGCTCAATTTGAGATTCCAACTAGAGGAAATAACTCTACACACCTGGGAAAAAGCACTGGTACCTGGGATATGGCTATTTTAAGGTTTCTTTTAAGAGGCAGGCGTGAAAAACATACATGCTTAAGCACAACTTCTAAATAAGTATTTAGTTTGGCTAACAATATAAGCATGCAGTTTAATGGAAAGACCAGAACTTTGAACTCATCCAGAACTGGGGTTGGATCCCCTGCACCACTACAGATAAACCCTGTGACCTGAGTGAGCTTAAGCTCTGCGAGCATTTGTTTCCTTGTCTATGAAATGAAGATAATAATACTCACCTTGCAGAAGTTTTTAGGGGATTGGAGACACATGTCAAGAGTTGAGGATGCTGCCTGGCATAAAGTAGGCATAGCAGGTAGCCCATACCGCTATAACGTCATGGCATTTCTTTGGTCCCAGGGTTAGCAGCTTCACATATGCGGTGCTTTGGGGTCAAGTGCTACCTGCTTATGAGTGATGTGTAGGTTTCAACACTGTTTTCTTTCATTAGCAATCTATATCCATTTAAAAACATTATTTCTTCCCTTTAGTGAACCTGCAACATTTCAGAAATACCACCAAGTGAGTCTGCTTGCAAGATTTAATCAAGATCTGGATAAAGTAGCAGCCATTTCCTTGGTGTTCTCTACAGGCTCTGTAGTAGGCCCGAAGTACAAGCTCAGGATTCTCCGAATGAAGTTAAGGTCACTTGCCCATCCAGAGAGGTGAGCCATAGGCAGGGTTTGACAAGCTCGTTTTCTAAAGATGTTATTGGTTCTTGTCCCGTCTGCTTGGTCTAATGTTATAACTGGACTTCATTTATCACAATAAAAGAAGTGAGGGGTTTTCCAAAAATAGACTTGGTAAACAAGTAGCCCAGTAATCCAAGAAAATTTTACTGGTGTGCACTTAAAGATAAATGGCCCAATAGTCCAAAGAAATAATGTTGTTATATGTTTAGAGTTGTACAATTCCTCCCTAACCACTCTACCCACGCTGCTTTGCAAGTTAATAATTTGTTATAGAAAAAAAAGCCTCATATAATTTGGCAAACTGATAGAACAGAGCCTAGAATTTAAAAAAAGGTACAGAAAAATTGGAATATTTTATTCCATTGATACAGTATGAATGTACTATATCGATGTCAAATTTGATAACTGCATTGAGAATATCCTTGTTCCTAGAAAATACACACTAAAGTATTAAGGGGTAAATGACCTATTCTCAATTGGTTCCAAAACAAATAAACAAACAAACAAACAACCCAACAGTGTGTGTGTGTGTGTGTGTGTGTGTGTGTGTGTGTAGACAGAGACAAAGAGGGGGAGAAAGAAAAGGCTGTGATGATATATACGTTTTGTTACTAATGCCACTCCAACGTTTAATGTGTGCCACTCCTAGCATTTAATCTATGGACAGAGAGAGAGAGAGGAAATTATGTGAGCAGTTCATACTTTATGAATTCCTTTTTCATGAAGGCTTAGGGTAACCTAAAACATTTAATAATACAAGTTTCTCTAAGAGGATAGTCATTACATCTTAAAACTGTAGGACTTTTTAATAATTTTTTTCTTGATTATCAAAGGAATATACGAATATGTTCATTTTATAAAATCTGAAAAGTTAAGAAAGTGTTAGGAAGAAGAGAAATATTACCCATAATGTCATTATTCACGGGTAACCACTGTTAATATTTTTGGTTATTTCTTTTTTTTGGAGGGGTTACTTCTTTCTAATCTTCTTTCTATTACTGTTTTTAAACCTAGTGGAAGTTATGTGGCAAATAAATTTTACATCCTGCTTTCTCGTTGTTGATGTTGCTTTGCTTATTCATCATAAATATTTTCCTATAACATTATAAATAATTGCTAAATAATTTTATAATTATTTAATAATTTAAGGATACAATACAGTTTACTTTATTGCAATAGGGTATTTTTATTATTTGATTGACAAGAACATTTTGTCTTATTTTTACAGGCCCCAGTTGTGTCGGTATGATCTTGTACTATTGGAAAACACTGAAACAGTCTTCCAACCTATTCTTTGCCCAAAATTGCACATGTAACGGTTGTCAGGACACATGGGCACCAGCAACATCAACAATGCTGTGACAGGTTGTTTTAAAGCTTTGCCTTACCTTTTCCTCAAGGCACACAAAGTATGGAATCGCCAGAGTTTTTTCCAGAAGTGTCCTATGGATGTCCTATTGCAAAATGTTAAATGGCCTTGGATTTTAGAACAGTCATGTGAAGGGAGCCCCTAAGTAGGGCAAGTCAGAAATAGCCCGGCTCTTGGCAGCTCCGTGCCTTGTCTGACTGCGTCCTGAGGCCTTGTTTGTTCCGCCCTGTGATTCTGCTGCCTATCATGGCAGGTGGACGAGCATCTTAAAGGGAAGGATTTGCTGGAGACCTCACTTTGGACTGGATCCCACATTCCCTGTGCCAAATTCCTCCGGCTTCCTGCATGTAGAAGGGACTGGAAACTGACCTACCTCACAGGGCTGTTGTGCGGGTCTGGGAGGCAAGTCTGTGAAGGGTTCTTTGAAATCCCATGGGTACCACATCTGTGAGTGGTTTGATAAATGTGAATATGTTTTTTATTTATTTTGATATACCTTATCTAATATACAGTAAAAGAGTTTCTCCTTATCAACACTAGCTTCTCTGTCTGTCTGTTTGCTCTGGGAAGGCAAGAAAGCCACACCCCTAGCTTCCCATCTTCTTTAAAATGGGAAAAATGTTTGTTTTTTCCTTATTAGTAACATAATCCATGATGTCTGAAGGAAATTTAGAAGATGCATGGATGGAAAATGAATATATGCTATCCATAATCCCACCCATTAGAGGTGATTAATGTTAACCTTTTGGAATGATACTAAATAACTTGTGTTGCTAGCATGTGAATTCAAAGCATAAACCAGTTTTTTCTTAGAGCTTTGGAAGCCTCCAGTTTGAGGAATTCTTAGCCTTGCCTAGGAATGTGTGACTATATGTGAACAATGGATCTGGAATGACAGCAGCAGCCAAGTCAAGAGGCCCCCGAGGGCCAAGGTCAGACAGGTCAGAACCAAGGGAGCCAGATGCCCAGTGCGAAGATAGAGCCAAAGGGGTGGGTACCACACACCCCACCGCTGTGGCCACTGCACCTGTGGCCCCTGCATCCTGAGAGTCCTGAGTGTCCCAGGCCTGGTAACCTCATCCTCATCCAAGTGACTCTCCTTCAACTGCTTTCTGTGAGAACAGCGCTTATTTTAAAGAAATGGATTCTTTATTTCATAAATTATAGAACACTGCAAATATATTCCTGTATGGCATATCTTCTTACAGGTTTCTATATGTATAAAATCCAGAGTCTTTGACTTAAGTGAGGGATGCCTGCAGCGAGTGAATGCGCTCTGAAAGGAGTGAGGCTCAGCGGTGCTCCTGCTCACCTGGACATCTCACACTTTCTCCTCCTTTCCAAATTTTCTCAGCCATGGTGGATGGAAAGACGGATGTGCTACAGGCCCTGCTTTTCAGAGTTGTATTGGTCCTGCTCTTTGATTAGCACAGTCACTTCTTTGTCCTCTTTCCCTTGCCTGGTAGGCAGTAAGTCAAAATAACAGCAAGAAAATTCCAGGAATAGCATTTCTATCATTTATAAGCTCCTTGGGCCAGTGAGTCTCCCTCAGCTTTTTCTCTTGGTGTCTCCTAGCATGCATGGTAGCTTGCTCACTGTTGGGTGACTGGATGGATGAACAAATGGATGAATGAATGGGTCAAGGAACGAGGGAAGGAAGGAAAAAGGAAAGAAGGAAGGAAGGAAGGAAGGAAGGAAGGAAGGAAGGAAGGAAGGAAGGAAGGAAGGAAGGAAGGAAGGAAGGAAGGAAGGAAGGAAGGAAGGAAGGAAGGAAGGAAGGAAGGAGAAATGAATTTCAATGAGTTTCATTTAACAGGGATCAGGAGAAATGAAGGCATTACAGGTGTAGCCACTCTTTTCTCAGAATCTTTCTACCAAGGCCCCTGGAACTTTGGGCTCTTCTCTTGCTATCCTTTGCTCTTCTCCCTTCCCTTTGTCAATGTGTCTGTCTGAATCCCAAATCCAAGATCCCTCTTCACCAATTATCTCTTCAGCATGTGGATCTTAGCTCAATTGTCACCTTTGCAGGGGGCTTTCTCGGACTTCACCTCCCATCTAGCACACTGGACCTCTCCTTTGTAGTGTTTCCCAGTTGTATTGCTTTACATTTGTTTGTGTGATTATTTGATGTCTATGTTCTCCCCTAGACTGCTCTGCAAGGCAGGGGCTATGTGAATAGTGTGCCTGCATTCAAGAAATATTTATTAAGTGAACAGTGTCTTATCTTGTCAGCCTTGTGGAACCAAGTTCAGCGTAGGTAAAGACCTCCCCTCTCGCAGCCATAGCCCACCTCCCTGAAGGCGCCCACCTTTCTCTGCCTTCTTTCTCCCCCAGGCGCCTTTGTTATTATTGTCTTCAGAGGCCTGTGCTCACTTCCCAGGCACCCTGGGAAAAAGAGAGGTTTGCTCTTTCTTTTTTACTACTCTTCGAACCTTCCAAATGCTCCGGACACCATTCTTCAGCAAAAGCCCACCTGTCCTGAAGCCTGGGAGACTTTGCTCTCCCTCACGCCCCCATTTTAGTGCCCTGGTTAAAACCCTCCAGGACCCTCCATCATCCCTAGGTGACTCCAAGCTGTGGTTCAAAGACCACCTTGCTTGCTTTTCCATGACGCCTTTCCACCACCCACTTTGCCACCGACTCTGTATGTGCTTCCATTACTGCTTTTATTATGCCATATTGTAATATGTTTCTGTGTTTGTACCCCCTCCGAGACTGTGGGTGCCTCGAGAGCAGCTGCTGCTTATTTGTCTTTGCTGCCCTCGCTCCTAGCACAGGAGCTCCTAGCTCATGGCACTTTGTGCCAGGCACAAAGCTGGTGCTCACTAAATGTCTGTGGAACAGAATGGGGTGGATTCATCCTTAGCTTGAGGGAGTCATCTCCACTGATGTAGACATCAACACACTTAACTGCGTGATTTCCAAAACCCTAAACTTAGGACTTCCCACCCTTGGACCTCTGCCCTATGCTCTCAGTCCTGCAAAACCCATCTTAGCCAAGGAGACTTTGGATGCCTGCAACAGAAATCCACTCATCCTAACCCAAATTTTATTAAAGAGATTACTTGTAGAAACCCAGGAAGAGCTGAACCTTCAGACCTCAGCAAGGACAAGAATGGGTGGGGGCAGTGCTGAGCTTTCAGCAGCAAGAGTTCATGGGCTTTTATCAACCCTAGTGCTCTGCAGTGAGTCCCTCTGACTCAGCTTGGCTCTCTCCACAGGACAGCTATGGACCACTGGGGTCCTTGGGACCATTGGGTCCCTAGTCACTCATTCATTAGGTGGCCCAATTCCAAAGTGCAGGGAGAAGAGCCGGCCCTTGGATCCTCCTCTTGTGGAACATGGCCATCCTGTTCCAATCCGTTATGTGGAGTGACGTGGGGAAGTAAAACTACGCGGTCTTCAGAGCTCCTCCTTTCAATTGCTCTATGCAGAGCTGTTAAGCCAGAGAAGGAGGTAGATTGCTATTGACAAAGCGCCATGGTGAGTGCCTGGCTAATTCACTTTCACTGGAACCTCTTGCCTTTTCTTCCCTCCCACTTTGAGCCATTGGCACCCACCTGCTTCCCAGTCCAGCATGTGTTGCTGGTGGGGTTTGTAGCTGTCCTTTGTCAGGCTGCCTGGGCATGTGCTGTAAACGAATGGTCCTGATGGAGGCTGGTGCAGCCTGCAGGCAGAACACTGGCTGGTTAGAGTTAGCTCTGCAGGTGCTGGCTTGGGGGCCAGGAGAATTGGGGAGACTGAGATGAGAGTGGAGGTGGGTTGGGAGTGCAAACAAGTTGAGCAGGAGGAGCAAGAACAGAAGTCTAAGGGGGTAAGTCAGGGACAGTGAGTAGAAGCCTATAGAAAATTAGGTTTGCACCTCCTGAAAGAGCTCTGTCAAAGGTCCCTTACCACCTTGTGTTGGCTGAATCCCACAGCAGTCAGGTCTCCCTGCTGGATTTTTCCATGGGCTCTGACACTGAGAACTGGTTCTTTTCTAACAGTCTTTCTTGGGCTCTCAGGCCCTACCTCCCATTTCTCATCCAATACCCTTGAATGAGCTATCTGGGTTCTCTTTCACTGGTTCTACTATTTCCTAACCTGGATTCTGATTTTAGTCTTCCCTCTCACAAAGGTAGTGGGGGGTAAGAGACCAGACTCTGGTGTCTGCTGGTATGTGACATCTGTTGACTTAACTCTTCCTAAGTTTCCATTTCCTTGGCTGTAAAGTGGGGGCTGTTAAGAGTCCCTGTTTCATGAGGGCCAGGAGAATTGGTTCTTATATGGAATAAATACATTCGTGCCTGTAAAATGCTTACTGTGGGGTCTGGAGTGTACTAAGCACTCATTGGCAGCTGCTGTTGCTTTCCCCGTCATGGTCTCCCTAGGAGACCATTCCCCCTCCCTTCATTTCAAGTCTCTTCATGTTCACCAGCTTGCTGAGAGGCAGTACAGGGCAGAGGAAAGAGCACGGGCTCAGGAGGGGCAGACAAGGGCTTGAGTCCTGTTCAGCACTCACAGCTGTGGACTTGGCAAAGTGACGTCATCTGAACATGCTCATCTACTCATCTATAAATGGGATACTGATACTTGCTTCTCTGGAGTAGAATAAGCTGTGCTATGTTTATTTCCTCCATGGCACTTATCATGTTCTATACTTATTTCTCACTCCATGCTATCCCCTAACCAAAGGGAAAGTAAAGTCCTTGAGACTAGGAGCCTTGCTTTCTTGGTCACTACTCTGTCCCTTGCCCCAGCACACTCCTGGCACAGGCTCCATAACACTAGTTTCTCATTCACTTTCCTCCTATATTTCTTTGACTTCTTAAAATCAACATGTACCAAACCAACTAGTCATTTCTTCGATAGACCTGACCTATTCATTTAACAAACATTTATTGGGTGCCAATTATAAGCCAAGCACAGGGCTAAGGATTGGAACAGACAAAAGATAGATGAGACATTGTCTCACTTATGGAAATGTTCACTGTCTACTGGGGTGATGAATAATGAAACTGGGGCATAGTATTTGCAATAATAGGAACAGAGACACTTCACAGGGAGCCCCAAGCATAGAGAAGGAACAAAATTTCCAACTATAGGAGCTTGAGAAGGCTTCTTAGAGGAAGTCACAATTGCTCTGGGTGTTGATGAAAGAGTAGGGATTTTCCAGGCAGAGAAGATTGCCAGATGCAGGGAAGAGTGTTGTCAGAGGCATGAACTAATATGGTGCATGTTCAGCTGGAATGGAGGATTTGAAGGCAGAAAAAGAAAATGGAGGGTTGAGATCATTTCCCCCCATTTTCTAAAATAAAAAATTCCAAACATACAGAAATAGAGAAAATGGTATAAAATCCACCTCCATGTGCCCATCATCCAGCTTCAACAATGATCAAGTCAATGGACAATCTTGTTTTATTTATATCCCTTCCCACAAACTCCCATTCTATTATTTTCATGCAAATCCCAGATATTAAATCATTTCATTCATAAATACTTCAGTATTTTGAAAAGATAAAGTGTATCAGTTTTTGCCTTACAAATGAGTCAGTATCTATTCTAACACTGTACTTGTTTAATTTGTATCTTAGTCATCTATCTGGCCATTGCACTGTATCAGAATATATTGAGTCACCACCTTTTAGGAAGCTACTTAGTGTTCTATTTGTGAATATACCATAATGAACCTCACTAGTCCCCAACTGATGGGCCTGGGGTTGTTCCTAATCTCTTAATATCCAAACAAAGCTGAGAGGATACCCTTGAACATATATCTTTGTCTATCTATGGGCATCCTATAGGTTAAATTCCTGGACATGGAATTGCGAAGACCTTGCACACTTTGAATTCTGGCAGGTACTCCCTATTTGGCCCCCAAAGTACTTTGAATGATATGAGAAGGATGCTTTCTCTCTGTTGGTCAGGCTTGTTACATTTTGGAGTCCTCTCTATTTAATCAGTCATGTGCTACCAATTCAGCTCCTACCAGTCTGTCCATTTTCCTCCCTTCATTCCCACTACTGTTGTCCTGGCTCAGGCCTGCATCCCTTCTCACCAGGATAGTTGCAGTTATCAACTCAGAATGTATTTTAATCATCTGCCAGAGCAAACATCCTAAAATGGGAACTGAATCATTAAAAAAAAAAGATTTTATTGGGGAATTGGGGAAGGGGAACAGACAAGTTGCTGTCCTTTTGTTCTTCAGTCTAGTTGTGGAGGACGTTGCTTCACTGGCCCATGTTGGTATTATCATTGCGCTGTTCCTGGGTGAGGCAGATCGATCGCCGGCCACTGGACGGCTGCTCACGGAGGCTCTTGGCAGCTCACGGTGGCTGCCAGCCACTCACAGTAGCTCATGGCAGCCCACTGCAGCTCCATTGCAGCCTACGCCATTGCCCAAGACTCAAGGCACCTCAGCTCCAGGTTGAGCTGTTGTTCACCATCTTAGCTGTAGAAAGTGCAGTGTCACTGGCCCTCATGTGGGATCCAAACCAGGGCCCTGCTGCTCAGTGCTGGAGTCCTAAGCCAACTCTTAACCAACACGGCACTCGACCAGCCCCTAAATCATTCTTTTGCTTAACCACCTCTGCTGGTGTTGCACCCTGTACAATATTTAACAATCCAATTCCTTAGCCTGCTTTTCAATGCTTTCCAGTTTGTCCCCAACTTCTCACTCATTTCTCATACACCTTACTTGACTGGACTCTGGCCTTACTTGGACCCCCACCTCACCCTCTCCCTTCTCTCTCTTGTGGAAATCTTGCTCATCCTTTAAGGTAAACTCAAACCCCACCTCCTCCATGAATCCACGCAGTGTAGGACTAGCTTAGGACTCATGTTGACTTGAATTCTAATCCTGGCTCTCTTTTGGAGGATGTCAATCTTTCTGAGACTCAGTTTTCATCTGCTAAATAAAGGCAAGAAGACGAACCCTGCAGGATTGTTGTGAAGATTACGGATAATGGGCATATTACTGTACGCATCAGTAAAAGATAATTTCCGTGGTCACTGCGACTATCTCACCATACTTGAATGGAGCCTCTGGTTCTACCCTGGCTACATTTTCTTTGTGTTACAGCTGGGTGGGGACAAGACTGTCTTGACCACTAGACTGCAAGTTCGTTGTGGGTAGGGCTCATGATTCGTCTCTGGATCTCCCAACGCCTGGGAGAAAGCCTGCAAATAAGTGGAGAAAGAAACAGAGAACCGTAGAAAAAGATAAACAGAGATAAACGTAGAAAAAGATAGACGGAAGGAGGACAGGCACACGCAGAGGGGGATGGAAGACAGGTTTCAGTTGGAATCTGTACCCAAGGGCACAGACAGCAGAGTCCAGGCGGGGGGCGGGGCGGGGCCTGGGTCTGGGGGCGGGGCTTGGCGCAGGCCCCGCCTCGGTCCGTCCGCGAACACATTCCGCTGGCTCGGTCCGAGCGCCGGGTGGTCCCCTGGGGGCTGACTCCAGGCTCCTCCCTGGTCGGGCGGGTCCGGCTGCGGGGCGCCGACATGCGCCCCCTGCTCTGCCTGCTCGTGATCTTCGCTGGCTGCACCTTCGCCCTGTACTTGCTGTCGACGCGACTGCCCCGCGGGCCGACACTGGGCTCCGCCGAGGAGACGGGAGGCAGGTGCGTGGTGGGGACCGGGGTTCGGGGTCAGAGGAAGGGAAGCGAGGTTCGAGCATGGGGTCTGGACTCCGAGACTCGGGTTCCCCGATCGAGAGCGTCGGGACCCGGGATTTGGGGCTCAGCTCTAGGACTGGACATCGGGGTCTGGTATCCGGGCCGCGTCTACACGGCCTCGGGCAGGAAGCCGGGTCCGGCCCTGGCTGGGACCTGCGTGCTGCCGGCCGCGCTGATGTGCAGCCTGGGTGCGCGGTCGGTGCCTTTGGGGCGGCGATTTGCGGAGGGAAACGCGAGCCTTACCCGGGGCGGAGCCTGTAGCGCGCCTCTCGGTTCGCGGTCCCTTCGCTTTCCCAGGCTCAGCCATCACCCCCATTTGCAGCAGACCCTCCTCTGTGAGAACCCGTAGCCCTTTCTTCACGACTGCTCTCAGCTACCCTCCGTCCACCTCTCCATCCCGTCTCACTTAGGTCTGCCTTTGGGACTGGAAGGTATTCGGGCTTCAGGAGAAACGTTGCCTGGACAACTTGAAATTATTCACGAATTAATGATGGGACCCGCCCCTCTTCCTGGCTTTTTACCTTTCCCCTTCTCGATACCGACTGGGTGAGGCAGGAGGCGGTATAATTAATACCTACCAGGCTGGTTTGTCGTGAGTGCCGCATACTGTATGTGTAAAAAGTTGGTGGGAGTGCCTGGCACAGCATTGCATTATCAGGGATGTTACTAACATTTGAATATTAGGACAATTGTTTTAAGCTACTGTATTCTTTTGCTTTAGCTGAGAAGGCTTTGCGGTGGGTGTCAGATACGCTAAGAGAAACATTCTGATGAGAACTAGGAGGTTTTGCTCATAATTGATCGCTGATGGATTCGAGGATTGTTCAGATGGCAGAGGCAAAATAGCCTTTACACTGTAACCCTTGTACAGGATTCAGAGTGCACGGAGGACCAGATAAAGAACAGGATGAAAAAAAAGAAGCAGGCTCTTTGAAAGGGTTGGTTTAAGCCTGACATGTTATCAAGAAGGTTATGTTTACGGTGTGGGACAGATATGCTTTCCTGAAGGGCCTTTAATTGGCTTGTTAGTGTCTGATAAAACAGTAGTTTTACCTAGTAACGCAAGTACAGTGTGAAGTTTGAATTGTCCTTGGCCTAAAGCTTGTGGGGGAGGGGTGTTCCTTGAAAGGAAGGCAATTTAGGACGTTTAGTGCTTGCCTGGAAATTCATCCATTTGCCTCTGAAGAATAGATCATAAAACCTGAGAGCTAAAAGGGAACTAAGTGATTATCTGACACCAACCCTCATTTTTCCGAAAACGTAACTGTGGCCCAGGGACTAGCCCAGGATGACACAGCTGTATAATAGCAGCGTTCAGATGCTAACCCAGGTCTCTTGCTTCCAAACCAGGGCTCTTCTGACTGCTCTGCTGTGTTGTATCAGGTCACCCATCATCCAGGGCTCCCATTATGTGTGTGTTCTCAGCAGAGCAGATGATGGGCACATTTATAAACCTACTTTGGAAAGACGATAGCACAGTGACTTTCGTAGGTACTAGGTTGATCTGGACTCATGTTTCCATCTGCTTTTCCAAATCCCCAGGTCACTATGGTTCCCCTCTGACCTGGCCGAGCTGCGGGAGCTCTCCGAGGTCCTTCGAGATTACCGGAAGGAGCACCAGGCCTACGTGTTCCTGCTCTTCTGCAGTGCCTACCTCTACAAACAGTGCTTTGCCATCCCCGGCTCCAGCTTCCTGGTCAGTTCCCTGCCCTTCTGTGCCTGTCAGGAAGCCACCTTCTGTCTTTATAGAGGGGCCCTGAAGCTTCAAATCACACAGTCCAGAGGACAGGCTCCTCGGGCTCCATTCGTTGACAGCTTCCCCTGTGGCAGGCACTGTCCTAGTTGCTTTACCTTCATGACCTTATTTAATTCTCCCAACAGCCTTATAATGTAGACATTGTTATCCACATTTTACAGATAAGGAAACAAGTGGTGAGAAGTTAAGTAACTGTGCAAGGTACAAGGCGAGGAGTGGGTAGGGCTGGGGTCTGAACCCATGTCCACCCAGCTCTAGGGTCTGCCTTTCCTCTCAGGTATGCTGCTTTTGTTTCTAAGGCATTGAGAGCTACGGAGCGCTGTCCTTGAGAGAGACACACATGTCCCGGGCTAGGTCAGGTTTTTCTCCTCAGAGCTCCTGTAATGTTCTGCATTTTGATTTTTTAAAAATCTGTTTTCTTCACTAGTCTGTGAGTTCCTTGAGGGCAGGGCCTGTTCCTTATTCTCAGCCTTTGTATTCCTTGCCTGGCTGCAGGGAAGTGCCTTCTTAAGTGTTTGATGAACAAACACAAGTTGTTTGTGGTGATATTAGGCTTTAGAGTATCCCAGGTGTGGAGAGGACAAGTCATTTCGCTTTTTCAGGCGGCCCCTGTGGAGCCACAGTGTTGGACCTGAGCTTGTGCTCTGCCTATTGGATGCTTCTCATGAGTTGCCATCTCAGGTTATATAGAATAATCTCTGCTCTCCTCCCAGCAGCATCTTAAGCTGGTTCATGTAAATGTATGTATATGTTAAGATGTGGGGTGGGTTTGGATCCCAGCTGTGTAACCATGGGCAAGTCATTTAACTTCTCCAACCCTGTTTCCTCATCTCTAAAATGGGGGTACTCCTATTAACCCCCTACCGTTGTCGCATGGGAGGACTAAATGAAACTTGTATAGAGGCGCCGGCATGATAATGGTGCCTGGTACACAGTGGCCCTTAGCCCTTGTTGAATGATTGAGTGATGGAGCAGGAAACCCTGAAAGCTTCCTCCTGTCCTGCCTTTCTCTCCTGGCCCAGCATCTTTTCTCTGTTTCAGGCTCAGGCTGGATCTGTGTAAGCAGTTTCTTTGTTGGAAACTGGAAGGAAAGCATACGTGTCCATGCCAAGAGAGACAGGAGAAGTGTTTGGTGCCTGAGGTCAAGGGCTGACTCATTGGGGTTGCCCTGTACCTGCCTTCCCTCTTGAGCTGATCCCTTTTCACAGCAGAGAGCCAGCTGTCACGGGGGTGAATCCCATCCCTGCCTCGTGTGACCTTGGGCATGATACTTAATCTCTCACCCATAGAATAGGATAAGGAGATCATAGGACCCAAGGTCATAATGAGGGTTAAATAATACATGTAGTCAGCACTTAAAATATAGTAGGTGCTCAGCTGATCCTCACCATCTCACTTCCAGGGTCCCCTTTTACTTTCTCTGTTGGATCCCATGTTTGGTAGGATGATGTCTACCAGCCAAACTACATTTAGGATCTATTGGTTCACTTTTCCACTTTTGTTCATCTAAGATTTTTTTTTTGAGTGTCAGCTAGAGCTCTAGTCAGTATGGAACCCCCAGTATTAGCATACCACATAGATGCAATTCCAGCAAAAAGCAAAGAAACAAAATGTTGTATATAACTTGTGTGGTCTCACTGGGGAAAATTCATGGTTTGTGTTCATTTAAAGTGGTAAAAATAACTTGTAAGTTTCATTTCTGCCTTATCCGAGCACCGAGAAGTGTTTGCAGGACCTATCACAGCCTACATGGCAGGCTGGGTGCTGTGTATCCCTATTTTCCCATTTAATTCTCTCCTGCCCTCTGAGGTTTTCATCCTCATCCCTGCTTTCAAGGTGGAGAGACCAAAGCCAGGGTTGTAGTTCTCAGCGCTTTCATCACTTTTCATTCACTTCTTTAAAATGAGAGTTAGGTTTTGGCTGGGAGGGTGGAGGGAACCTATGACCTTTGGGCTCCAGGACAAGGTGACTGGTTGCTGCCAGATGTTCTGGAGGCTGAGAATTTGTTTTCTTTGCAGAATGTTTTAGCTGGCGCGTTGTTTGGGCCTTGGCTGGGGCTTCTGCTGTGCTGTGTGTTGACCTCGGCGGGTGCCACATGCTGCTATCTGCTCTCCAGTATGTTTGGCAAACAACTGGTGGTCTCCTACTTTCCCAATAAAGTGGCCTTGCTGCAGAAGAAGGTAAGGGGAGGGGGCACATCCGAGTGCTGGGCCCCAGAGAGTCACCTCATGGCCCCGAGGGGAGTGAGGGGCAGGCATTTCCCACACGGCTCCTCTGCAGTACTTCCTGAGGCCCTAGGCGTTCTTTTGATGTCGTCAGGAGGCTCAGACCTGGGATCAAGTCCCAGCTCTGTTATTAGCGGCTCTGTGACTTTGGGCAAATTTCTGACTTCTCTGAGCCTCAGCTACCTCTGTGTTAAAAACGAGGAAAATGGTCTCTACCCTAGAGGGTTGTTGGAAGATTCGGAAACAGAATATGTAAAGTTTCTAGAACGGTGCCTGGCACCAACAGGTTTTCAATATCTGGAGACTCTTCGTTTCTTAATGACTTTGTCTTTTTTGGCTACAGGTGGAGGAGAACAGAAACAGCTTGTTTTTTTTCTTACTGTTTTTGAGACTTTTCCCCATGACGCCAAACTGGTTCTTGAACCTCTCAGCCCCGATTCTGAACATTCCCATCGTGCAGTTCTTCTTCTCTGTTCTTATCGGTAAGAAGTTGGTGGAGTAATTGCGTCTTTAGAGCTGTCATGCTGGGGGACTGTCCTGGGTTAGCAGGTGCCGCCTCTGCCAGCGCAGGCTCATGAAGAGCGTCTTCAGGGCTTATTACCAAAAATGCTGATTTCAAATCTACTCAGGCTTGAACCAGAAACCCTGTAAAAATACTTTTGGAAAAAATAGGATTGTTCATTCCACAACTGTGATTCGTGCCTGCTGTGTGCCAAGCCTGTGCTAGGTACTGGGATTGCAAAAGTAATCTGTAAACACATAGCTTAGCCCATAGTGGGTGCGCAGTAAATGCTAGCAGGAAAAGCAGGGTTGGAGTGAGGGTATGTGGGCAGAAGGAAGGACCGGAGCAAAGGACTTCCTTTCTGTCTTTGGTCCCTGTTTTGATTAAGATCTGCCTTAGGAAGAGCTGGTACCAGTGAAGTTCCTTCTTGCCTTTTGACAATTGCTGACCTTCAGCAAGCCACTTACCTTCAATAGGCCACCTGGCCAGAGGAGGGGCTGTGACTAGAGCAGTGTTTGTCAAAGTATGGGCCTTGGTTGACCTTTATCAAAATGGTAAAGTGCTCACTTCCTGTAAAATCAGTGACTGTTATTTTCTCCAAAGCATCCTCTTTAAGCCTCAGGCAGGGATTGCCTCTTTTAAACCTTTTTTAGAGCACAGAGGGAAAGAATACTTAGGGCTTCTGGGCCAAACATAACAATCTGGGTTTGAGCAGCTGCTATTAATAGGGTATTCTTGGGAGAAATTGAGCTTTCAAACTGAAGCAAACTTGACCACAGCCAATTCTGGTCACATCAGCGTTCAGGCAAAGTGCCTTAGTACCTCCGTTGGCAGCCTGTTGTAACCTAGGAGGCACAAAGCTTGGACACTCTGGGGACCAGGTTTCCAGGCCCCACTCTGACAAGCTGTGCGACCTTGAGGCATCATCTATAGAAGAGGAGTGGGGTGTCAGGGGGTCCCAAAGCAGTCAGAATCTCGGGGTGGGGAGGGGAGAGGCTTTTAAAATGCAGGCTCCTGGGGCTCCAGCTGACCCAGGGAACCAGAATCTAGGGTGGAGCCTGAGGGGGTGCTTTGTCAGCTGCACCAGAGTGTTGTTACGCCACCAGCCTGTCTAGGCACCACTCAGGCTTTTGGGATCCACTGAATGGGATGACCTCTTAGAAACAGGATAGAACATGAAAAGTAGTACTTCTAAGAAACTTGCTTGTTTTTAATGTTCTGAAAACAAACTGTAAATTTCATAATGCTGGTGCTCCTCTTCACTTGGCTCTTTGGGGCCCGCCTCTAGCAAATGCATTTTTGTTAACCGTATGCATATTTTGTCCTAACTGCACTCCCTGATTTTATTCTTCTTCACTCATTTTTCCTGGTAAAAATTTTTTTAAATTTGTTTTAATCTTATTGTAGTGTATATATTTTTGTAAACCATCTCAAGTCCTTTTGTTGAACAAGGCAGGTATTTGTGGGAAGTGAAGAAAGAAGAGAAAAAAGGGAAAAGAAGAAGGGAAAGGGGTAATATGTTTAGTGGTTAGGAGTTGGGGAAAAAAACAGACCTGGGGTCGTTGTTGTGAGTTCCTGGTGACGTTCCTGAAAGGTCGTTCTTCCTTTACCCGCCCCCCTGTAACAGGCTCTTCCCCTTTTCTTCTCCCAGGTTTGATCCCCTACAACTTCATCTGTGTGCAGACAGGCTCCATCCTGTCAACCCTGACCTCTCTGGATGCTCTTTTCTCCTGGGAAACTGTTCTGAAGCTGTTGGCCATTGCTCTGGTGGCCTTAGTTCCTGGAACCCTCATTAAAAAATTTAGTCAGAAAGACCTGCATTTGAATGGAACAAGCAACGCCAATCATCTAAATAGTAGAAAGGGCACGTGATGTGGATTTTTTGGTTGCTGTATCCCTGGACTCTATTGCTTATTTGTGTAATGGGTGTGGTCCTCTCCAGCCCCTCATTGTTTCCTAATTCCCCTCAACAGGTGATTTGGACACTTCATCTGTGTGCAGTGTCTTGTCATCAAGGACAACAGTGCCCTAAAAGGTGAATTATAGGAGGTTCTCAAATCAGCCTTGGTTTAGCAGCCCTGTGAAATGGATGGCCACCTAGAAAGTCCTGTTTATATTTTATTGAATAACAAGGAACTCAGGATAATCTGTTGTCTTTGCCTCTTGCCAAGCCCTGAGCTGCCTCTGGAGAGGATGCTGACTCGTCCAGAGTGCCTCTTGCAAAGTGACAGGCTGTTGTGACCCGTGTTCTTCCGTTAAGTCCGTGGTGTATGATGTTCGTGTACATGATGACATGTGAGCCCACGTCACTGACATCACTCTTCATCTTGTTACTGTCTTGAGGAGTGTTTCTTCTGTGTGTTTTTTGCTGATGACCTACCTCTTCCATGAACTAAGGGAAAGAAGCTGACAGACTGCTTAGAACTCCCACAGACAGCTCCAACGCCGTGGTTTCTGTGATGCTCTTTGTTCAGATGCACTGATGTTATCATGTCACATTTCCTCTTGGTTGCATGTCCTGACAAGCTGATTGCAAACAGCCTATTAAATATGAATGGAGCAAGCTCTGTATGTTATGGAGAAACTCTTACCCATCTGGACAGGGCAGAGCCCTTGAATCACCTGAACCAAATGACCATCAGTACATTTTCTAATCTCCTTTCTGTGTGAAATCCTTTCTCCATCCTGCTGCTAGGAGAATGGACTCAGTGTGCTCAGATATTAGCCAGTGTCCCCTCTGAATGTTTTTGAATTTGCATTTGCTGAGAATAACAGGAATAATTATATTTTATCTTTTAATCCAAAAGCTTGGTTTTGGGTTACTATGTTGTGCTGTATTTTAATTATCTAGCTGTCACTGCATCCTACAGCTGCAGTATTGAATTATCACCGACTTGGGTTAATGCTTCCAAGGACAGAAGGACCTTGGCACCTAAACTGACCAGCTATGGGATTCTGTAGCCTATAGGAGTAACTAACTCATCATTTCCTACCAGAACTATCCCCCTTGGGTATGATCTGCTGGGTTTTGATTTGGCTTCGTCAACAGTCTTGCCAAGGCTTTAATCTAGGCCACGATTAAATTTTACATGAATTCTTTTTTACATTGAATTTTACATGATTACATGAATTCTTGGGAATACTCATTCTTGGGAAGAATGCATTCCCAAGCATTGTTTTTGGACATAGTATGATCCAAAAAACACTACAGGGACTTCATTTATAAAGATGCGTTGCTTTAAAGGAAGCTTGATAATGAGGGTGGGGACGAGGAGGAGGCTAACTGGACTTTGAAATCCGTGGCTCTTGGCGGTCTGGATTAGTGGTCAGTAGGGAGACAAGGAAGCTGTCCACACTATGGCAAGTGCGAACCTTCTGCCCTTCACAGGATCCTTAGGTTCTCTCCCTCCTCCCCCATGATTTGCAACAATATGCCTTATCAGTTGTGAGTTTCAAGGCAAGGTGATTGCCCAAATAAATGGATTTAAATGTTCTGTGTCGTATATGTTTGTACATGTTGCGGACTTTCAATTCCCCTTGCCAATGGGAATCAGGATTGGATGAAAATCTGACAATCTAAAAATGGTGTTTTAGCTCACCACTCTCAGGGGTCTTACCAATATTATTTTTTGGAAGCCAGATTTTCATTTTCACCTTTTCCCTCTTTGCTCACTTTACAGTGAGGTTACTAATAACAGAGGAGTAGCTGTAAGATGGGCAGGAGGGCAGTGGGCTGCCGTGAGCTACCGTGAGTGGCTGGCAGCCAGCGTGAGCGGCCGGCAGCCGGCGTTACCAGCTGTCCAATGGGCAGCAACCCATCTGCTTCAGCCTGGAAGAGCGCAATGATCATACCAACATGGGTCAGTGAGGCGACATCCTCTACAACTAGACTGAAGAACAAAAGGACAGCAACTTGTCTGTTCCTCTCCCCCAATTCCCCAATAAAATCTTAAAAAAAAAAAAAAGGGCAGCAGGAAAGCCACAGGGAAGAAGTAGAGTGCATGTCCAGACTGACAATAATTAAGAAGAGGTTGTAAAACAGAAGGAAATGATGAGTCTTCTTTCTGTGGATGCGTCTAATGAAAAAGCCACAGAAACCAGCTTTGCCCATCCCATTTTCTCTCGCAGGAAACTCCATCATGTAAAGTCTTCGTTTCCCTAAAGTTTTGGCAAATGCTGAGATTTGTAATGGCAGACATCAGGACACAACCATTACCTTTAGGAAAAGACAGGATCAGAAACCAGTGAAGCACACTTTTTGTTTAATTCTATGCATTTGTTTGCTTTGATAGTCGCCCTTGTTCCCATGGCTGTACAATTAATTGTTCAGTACAAAGGAAGCCAGCATCAGCAACCAGCACCAGGACCAGAGGAACTAACAGTACCGGAGACCACAGGGAAGACAGATGAGGGAGTTCATTTTGAGACTTGACCGTAAAAAAGAAGTTACTTTGCTCCAAATTGATAAGGAACTCAAATTATTGCAATAAAGAATCGAAGTGAGCCTTCCCACTTCTGGAGTCTGAGACCTGGTCACTGGAAAATGTAGAGCTACCCTGGTGACATGGTAAGGGGCATCTTCCTGATAGCGTCACATTCTGGCTAGGATTGGTCTGGCCTGCAACCTTGGGAGGACCCCGTCTGCCTGGTCACTGGGCAGCAGCCTGGGGCTGGGAGCCAGCATTCCCCTGAGTGCTGTGACGTGGCTCTGGAGAGCAGGCCTGTGATTCTGCCAGATGTTTCCTTACTGTGGCCTTGCCATATGTTGGGGGCTTGGCTCTATGTGAAATCCTGCCATGCTCTGGTAATGGGGCAGTTACCAAACACCTTAACCCAATTCCTTTGGGGTAACCCTGTTTCTCAGAGCAGTGATTTCAGAGCTCCCCTCTTCTGCCACCTGTACCTGCGAAGTGTTCCAGGTGCCACAAAGGTCACCTACCTCACAGCCTAGTTCATTCCAGTTTGAATAGGCGCTTGCAGTATTGGCTGTAACATGCAAACAAGCACACTAATGTGACTCTTAGGTGCTAATCTAGGAGGGTGGCAACATCGGTGGTGAGTATACTAGGACATTTATTCTATGAAATCAGCAAAGAAGAAAAATATTGCTGCCTAGGAAGGCACTACATTCATACTGACAGTACAAGTCAGGGTTTTAAGAAGAATGTCACGTTTTGGTCTGAGGAAGTCTGAGGAAGAAGCAAGTAACTGGGACTTAACATTAACTTTATGGAAGGCGAGGGAGGAACATATTCAGTTAACACAATGAAATGATGTACAGGAGACATTTTGGAGTTCAATTCATGTGACTGGAGATTATTCAATGGGAATTGTAGCCCAAGAGCTGTGGCGCTTTTCCTGGTAACAACATTGGTGGTGAATATACAAGGCAAGTGGCGTTTTTCCTGCCAATGGTGCTGCCCCCTGAGAGCCATTGGGTGGGATCCGGAGGGAGAACGTGTGTGTGGTCCTGTCATTCTCCCATCAGGGCTAACTCAAGATCTCAAACCACCTTTAGGAAATCAATTACGAGCTTAGAGCTGGGATGGCAAACAGGTCTCCACTTCAATTCTAATCAAGGGGTAGTTGGTGCTCCCAGGGCTGTGTTGTGAGAGGTTCTGAGGCTGTGTCCCAGCTCAGTAGGAAAGAATATGGTGATCAGTAAATAACGTCCATCTTGGGTGTTTAGAGTAGAGATGTTGGATGGTGGTATGTCATGCTATTTTGGTTTCTGGCTTAGTGGCAAAACAAAATATAGCCCACCATACTACAGAGCAGGGTGGGAATTCCTTGGTTTCCAAATATTACATTTTTGGAGAATTTAGTTCCAGGAAGTTCAAGTAGGAACATTTTAAGAAAAGGGGAAAAAATTGAGACTAAGGGCATAGGGAAAAAAGAATAAATTGTTTGATCAATAAGGATGCATTTACACTGAAAGGATGTCACTGCATCCTACTCAGGGGAGGCATTTAAAAATTGGGTTGTTACCAGGAAAACCCCAAACCGTCAAATCTATTACTTAGGCTAAGAGGGAAATTTAGCACAATGAGGCTCTGAAATGGGTGTCAAGTAATTATTAAATCCTACTAAAAATATCCTTAATTCTAGAAGGATGGATTTGTGGATACTAAAGTTCTAAAATATCTACGTTTCAAGTAGGCCATACCAGATCATCTTCAGCTTTCCGAGTCGGTGCTCCACACAGTCTTGCAAATAGCTCTAAACTTTAAGGTCTGTTATAATTTCAAAGTGGGTGCAGGTTTCTCAGTTTCTCTGCTAAGCAATTTTAGGAGGAATTGTTATTCAAAGGACATGATCTAGAAATAGATGGAAATCAAAACCACATGCTCACCTGCAGCACAAATTAACATTCATAATCTGGTTGTCAGTCAAAAACAGATGTTAAATGAATGAGGATATTCATTTCAAGGGGGTCAAACTTTTGGTCAACAATGAAGCTTGAAATCACAGTCCTATGAGTTTCCTTAAAGCACTGTTGCAGTTATCAGGACTGAAGTCTTAGCTCTTAAATTCCCTGAGCTCTGGATGCAGCACTCTTCAGATGACTGGAGCTGTTCTCAAAGAAACCCACACCAGTTCAAAACTGCCCTGGTTCCCTCAGGTCAGACAGGTGAAGGGCGCGGCTGGGATAGAAGTGGCATTTCTCTTGTTAATCTAAAGACTGTTCTTCTCTGAAGCCTCTAGTCCCTCCTACTAAAAATTAATGAAAATGTTCAATGTGGAACGTTATTCACCTCTTGACAATACAGAGAACGACTAAAGAGTCAACACTGTCTGCTACCCTAACATTGCTGATCCCAGCTAATCCAGATGGGTATATGGCATTTTCATGATAGATGATGTCATGTATCATGTCAATCAAGATGGGAATTCAAAAAACTTACCAAAATTATGAGGTATCAGGTGTACATTTTCTAGGAAGATCACGACGGAAAGCTGTAAGACTGACACTGGCCCTCAGGTTTCTCTTTTGCTACTATAGGTGGGCGAGAACTGGATAAGCTGAAGTGTCGGTGTTTTGTGTTGGACAGAAAGGGGACACAGAGTTGTAGCCTCTCTTTTCCTGGAAGTAATGAACCTGAGAGATTCATAGTATAGTGTAGTCTGAAGTCAGAGGATGGAAAATAGGGCCTTTCAAGGTAGTACTTTTCCTATGATCCTCTAAGTGAGCAGGCCTTTCTAGAATTTCTCTAGTCTTGTTACAGGATGACTTCATAGCTAGGCATTTTATGCCATATATATATATATATCATGAAGTACACAGTATACATAAATATAAATATATACATATATAAATATATATCTGTCTCTCTCTCTCTCTCTCTATATATATATGTGTATATATATATTTTTTTTTCATTTTTTTTTAGTTTACGTGCTACTCCCAACTAGGAGAAAACAGGTTGATTTTGTGGGACCTGGCAGGAACTGTCTAACCCACAGGTCCCATGCAGAAACTCTCTAGGTCCATTCCTCTTAGGGCATTAAATAACTCTCTTTTTGCTTCTAATGTAGTCTCATGATTTTATTTCTTAAGAAACTTGAGAAAGTTTACAGCTTTTGAACTGTTTGTCCATCCACTCAGTCACCTGCCCACCCAGGAGCGTTCATGATCAAGTCAAAATCACAATGTATGCGTTGGGCTCCAGGGCAGAAAACGCATCCTCAGATGATTGTTGTTGTTCACAGAAAATGAGGGAATGCACCTAAGATGAATACTGGAGAGCTTCCAAATGGCAGTTCCATTTTCATTCCTTCATGAAAATCATAAAAATTCATAATAATTCATGGTTAGCAATAAACACAATCATTGTGCTATACCGTAAACCACACTTTCTGATCGACAGAAAATGAGAATGATAATAATTATTATAAAATAAAATAACAATGATAATAATGCCATAACTTAAGATCTTTCATGTAGTCCAGCTACAGAATTTATACAAAATGGAATAATTTAACGCAAACAATACTGCTCTCTGTATAAGTTAAACATTTTTCTTCATCTTGCCTAAGCTATAAATTATAGACACTAAATTTTAAATCAATATCTCAACATAAATTGTAAACAAATGGAGGGATCTAACAAGCAAAAGGAACTGTTCTAAATTCCCTCCAGGCTTTCTTTTTTGGCTGATGCAATCACTGAAGCCCAGAGGAGGGCAATGTTTTCATCTGCATTGGAAATGGTTTACTATAATACATGTTTATGTAAGTCTTTCCTCGTGTCCAATGTGATGAATTATTAATGAGTCTGGCCATCTATCTTCTTCAGGTCTTGAGCCTAGAGAGGTTGTTTGACAGTAACCTATCTTGGAGACAGAGACAGGAACTAGGCCAACAGCTGTTTTTCTATAAAATTCTAGACAAAAATTTCCTTATAGCCGAGGCACCATGAAGTAACCTGGGATGCTCTTCAGAGCCCATGACTCTGGAGACAGGAAGGACCTCATGCTTTGGACAATGTAAAACCTTCCCAATTGCTGCTCAGCATCAGTTGTTTTTTTCACAAATTTCCGAATCGAATTATTCAAAACCGCACCGATCCAAAGTGAAGTAAAATACATTTTACAAATAGCATTTAACAAAAGTGGGAGATGGGGTACCTTTTGCAAGTTGCTTATTTGGCCTTTTTTTCTGATACTGGTAGCCAGTCGCTAAAGCTTCCAGGATAGAATGAGTTAATGAAAACAAGGGGGTGGCTTGGGATTGGACATTGGACCAACTCACGCACATCCTAGCTGCCTTCAAAGTCTGTTCTCCTGTTTGAATCAGTATCACTCTAGTAGACAAGCAACCTGGTTCCAGAGAGGGGTGATCCCATCTTCTCCATGTAGCTGAACTAAGACATTCTGACAAAGCACTTGTACAAATTCCACATTTGCTTTTCTAACACAGTCGTCAATTTCTTTTTTCTCTTATTTTTCTCTCCTCCTCAGCTCCCCCACCCCGTTTTCCCTAAAGAAACTGGTCCACAGGTGGAAATGAAATAAGCTACAAGAAAATGGCACATTGGTCAAGGTAACACATGGTCAAGGTCATGACAATGACAGCATTAAAAAGGGAAATATTTGTCGAGGACAAGGTTTGACTCTATCTGTAAGTCTCACTACCAAATGCTGCTTAAAATTAAAAAAAAAAAAAAAAGAAACCAGCTCCCACATATACAGTTTTCTTTTTCCTCCTAGAGGAAGCACATGCCCTCAAAGATCTTGGGTGCAAGGATCTTGTCATCAAACGTTTCTAGGTCATTTCCATCACCCATCTGGACAAGCTGGTTGAATTTAATGCAGTCTGTTCACAAGTTACCTGGAATTGCTTTCCTTTTGCTGTTCTTTGTTTTCTAAAAGGCTCAACATGTCTTGCTCTGGCTCTTCTTCAGTCCCTTATGGACAAAAGAACTGGTCCCCTGTTCAAGTAGCAATAATACCTTCTGGCCCCACAAATTCCCAAGAATGTTGCTCCTATATTCCACTTCTTTCTTTCTTACTTTCTCTCTTTTTTTCAAGAAATTATTGTGTCTCTTTATATATCACATATAGTTCACTCTTTACAGTACAAAGTGTTAAAATGTCAAACAAAAATAAATATCAATGTTACAGTAGCTAGAATATTCAGTAAAATAGATCCCTGCCATTCTTGATTGAAATGTTCAGTGAGACTTAATTTCATTTGGATATTTTTTCCAGAGATTTGTGAAGTCTCATGGTCCTGTTATTGCAGCTCATTTCTAGGGGTAAGAAAGATGGGGCAGCTCTCTTCCCAGACAAAAAAAGTGGGGAGAGAGTGGGAAGAGTCTGGGGGTGGGATGGATTTGAAATGCCGGTACAGTCATGAGATCTTCAGGATGGGTATTCTCTCATTACCAAGTAGCAGAGCTGTAGTGTTTATTGGTCCTAACTGTGGCATCAGAACACTCCCCATCTGAAGAGTCACAGTCCGATTCTTCAAACTGCATAGGATTCTGCAAAGTCAAGACAAAATAAAACCTAAATTCATTCCTGCAATCACTCAGTAAACATATATTGAACACCTCCCATATGACAGGCACTGTGATGGCTTGGTGGGTAACGGGGGCGACAAAGACAGATAAGACCAGGTCCTGTCCTTGTGGGGCTTATAGAAAAAAAGACATAAAGATAATGATGACAATTATAACAGTATCACCACTTATGTAATGTTTCCTATGTCCCAGGTACTGTTGTAAGGTACTCTCATCTACTGAGAGGTGAAGTGGCTTCCCCAACATCACACGGTACATACAAAAGCTGGGGTCTGCATCTAGGTGGTCAGATTCCAGGGCACACAATTTCAACCACTATGCCATCCTGCCTCTCCAAAGGCAGTACTGAACTAAAGTGTTACATGTGCTATGACAGCATCATCAAGGGGATGGTGGGGACATGGAAGAGGGAGGCTCATACCCTTAACCAGGTTGGGAGATGGGGTCGGGATGACATGTTTGAGTTAAATCTTGGGATGAATGGTTCCTGAGTAGTTCAATGTTTGTGCCTCATTTGGGAGAACTACACTCATTTTGGAGCGCTCTGTTGATTTTTGCACTTCTACTGACTTCATGGAGGCAGTTGTATCTTATATACTAAGTGATCATTGTAAAGGCCCTATGGACTTGACCATGTTGTAACCCAAGAGGTACAGGAAGGGAACCATGATGAGAGAGATGGGAGGAGAGGCCCCCACCTCATAGCCACGTTCCTCCGCACACAGCTTGCCCAAAGACATCTGCGTCTTCACGCGGCGCACGGCACACTCCTTGTCAGACAGTCCGTCTGAATGCGAGGATATCTCGATGGGGATCTCCGGCGTCTGGGACAGCAGGTCATCTAGCTTCTCTGCCAGGCGGTCTTCAAGTTTATCAGCTAACTCATCAGGACTGTTTGAGTGGTCACTGGTGTTCCCCTCCTCTCCATCAGACACAGAGAAATTCTCAGAGCTAAAGGTGGAATATGACTGGCAGCTGCTGATGCAGCGATGGGGTCTAGAACCACAAAGAACCAGAGGAACTTAGTCATAGGAACAACTACTTTCCTTACCTCGTCTGTCAATCACAGCCTTGGTGAGAGGTCATCTAGTTTCTTTCCTGCCCTTCAGGGAGATTCAAATCCAGATAGGTTGAAACTATTTAATTTCAAAGCAACAAAGAGGGAAATTTATACGGTTATGTGACCAAACTCCAAAGCTGACGGCTACCACTGGTCTTGAAAAAAAATCAGCTAGTCTAATCATACTGTGTATACCTAGGCAAGGCAAGGAGATGTTCAAATTGAAATTATGCTTCTTATTCACAGAATCCTAGATTCTCACTGCTGAAAGAGACTTTGGAAATTCTCTGGTCTACCTCAGTTCCTAGATCAGAAAACTGGACCCACAGAAGGGAAGTGACTTGTTCAGTCAGCCCACATCATCAGAAAAGGTAGAGCGGCTTGGGCGGGTCTATTCCCATCCCACTCAGGGTCCTTCACTACCCTCCACTCCACTCCAGCTGCACTGTCCATTGGGCATGGCAGCCCTGGAAGGCACCTTCACCACCCCTGTCAACATCCCCAACAGAAGTGAGCTTGGAAGGAACATTCTCTGTGCAGCTGTGGGCACTGCCCAACCTGTCAGTGGTTCTCTCCATTTAATATCTGGGTTTAGCTCTGATAAGGCAAAGTTTGGGGGGTGGTGGGAGGAGAATTTACAAATGTTCCTCATTTCTTTCCCATTGTTTGTAAGTAGCCTAATAAGAATGCTGTTAGCTCATACTCGTTTAAAAACAAAACAAACAATAAAAAAGACTGCTTTTCTCTCTGTGGTTGTCTGATCTTTTTGTATTTTGTAACACAAAGTGATTTGGATGGTGTATGATCTCAGCCAGGCCAGGTGGTGGGCTGGGGGGTGGGGCAAAGGACATATGGAAAGAACCCACGTGGGAAAGGGAAGTGAAAGTAAGACTCTCAACTTCTCACAGCTGGTCATCCAGAAGGCAGACAGGGAGAAGAATGTTATAATATACAAAGCAAAACCATGCAGTAAAAACATAAATGTTATTTGCATCATAGCAAAAAAGAAAGGTGGGAAGCCATTAGGTGGGCTGAGTTCATGGTGTGTCATAGGAACAAAAGCTGGAAGTAACATCGTTGTGATGCCAGTAGAATGAGTTCAGAGAATGAAGACATTTTGCTCGGGCTCAGTCTCACTGCATAGGAGAAAAGAGTGTCCAAAGAGACAGTAAGACAGCAATAGTAACATGGCAGGAATAGCTCAGGGAATGAGAACAGATTTCAATTTTTTGCACAGAGTGGGGACCCAGAATACAATTTACCAAAGGAGTAGGAGTCCCTTGGTTTGGAGGGAATCCCTGTTTCTGGGCAGGTATACAAACCTTCCAGGGATTCTTAGAGCTTTACTCTTCAAGAATGAAATACCTATTAGCAGAACGAAAGGTCTCCTGGGAGGAAAACTACATTCTCTACCCCTACATAGGGGCAGCTTATTCTAGAAGTAGGGGTGTGTGGTCCTTTTTAATCCTACAAGCAAAATTATTGTCGATGGCTAAGCAAGACGCTCTTTCAAAGGCTGGGTTAAAGAAGACTCAACTCATCTATTTATAATTAATTTGAGGCATAACATCCAAGGCATGGAGACTGCTTTGGATTGAACTGTGTATCCCACCCCCCAAATTCACATGTTGACGCCCTAACCTCCAGTGTGACTGAATCTGGAGACAGGGTCTTCAGGAGGTAATTAAGGTTAAATGAGGTCATAAGGGTGGGGCCCTAATCCGATCAGACTGTGGCCTTATAAGAGGAGAAAGATCTCTATCTCTTTTTCTCTCCCTCTCAAACCCTCCCCCCACCCCCAAACCATGTGAGGCCATAGTAAGAAGGCTGTAGTCTGCAAGCCAGGAGGAGAGTTCTCACCAGGAACCTTGATCTTGGACTTCCCAGCCTCTAGAACTGTGAGAAATACATTTCCATTGTTTATGCTGCCCCGTCTATGGTATTTTGTTATGGCAGCCCAGACTCATACAGGGAGGTACCCTAGAAACCAATAAAATTATCCATAAAATACATGGCCACCCCTCATAAACTGCCCACTATATTCTCAATTGTAACCATGAATCTATATTTATGCTCCTCATCTTGAAGGTCCTATGAAATGAATTCTGATGAACTGGGATTTGCAGTGCATAGCCAGTTGCTAAAACGTGGCAATGGGAAACCAGGAACACAGTGAGTTCAAATTTCCCTACAAGGTGGTTATTAGAAAGTCCCCACAATTGAACAGGAAGTGGGGGCAAACTTAGGGTTTTCCCGATTACACACTGAAAGCAATCACATGCGTCTGGTGATTTTTACCTTGGTCTTCGTGGAAATTCAACTTCACTATCTACTTCTCCTTCTTCCTCTTCTGAGGAGTCATCTCCACTCTGAGGAACACAAAGAAAAAGTTTTATTCCTCTCTCTCTCTCTCTCTCTCTCTTTCTCTCCCCCTCACGCATTTGTGCTCGTGCACACACACATACACAGAGTCCTTGTAAAGTTTTAATTATCATCAAAAGGCATTGAGTAGTAGCTTGTTATCTTTAAACATATATATTCATTTAGCAACTTTTCACTAAATGAATTCACTCATTCATTTAGCAACTTTTCCTGGATGTCCATGGTGATGGGCTCTGCACTAGATGCTGGAAGACACACAGAGCTGAATAAAATGTTATCTTTGTCTTCAGGGAGGTGAAGCCTCCATGAAACTATCCAGAGGTGAGTGAACAGAGAGGGGAAACTGGAGAAGAGGTCTTGGATTTTGGGGTGATCTCTTGTCATTATTGTCACTAGTGGTTCCAGGCTCTGTCATAGAGACTCCACCAAGAAGTGATCTTTCAGTTGTTCAGAGCTCAACAATTACTTTTCCCCTTTTATGTACAAATCACTTTTCCACTAATATTATAGTTATTATGCTTGTATCATCTCTACTACTAAGACATACATCGTTTGAGGGTCAAGACCATATATTCTTCACTCCACCATTAACACAATGTTGCATACAAAATGTGCTAGTACATTACTGAGTCAGCATGTTGGCAGGAGAAGAGACATCTGAGGCCTCGTGACCACCAGCACTCTGTGGTTGATCTGAAAGGCTCGAAAGTGTCCAGTCTGAGAAGATGATCTTCCCTCACAGGGAAGATCCATCTCTTCAAGGGCACAGGAACAGCCACACTAAGACCAACTGTCCTTAGCCACAGCGTCACGATGCCCTGGATTACTATAATCCCTTGTGAGGTGGGTAGTTGGGTCCAAGTAATTGTACCAAAGATTGAGGGTAATTTACTTTGAAAGTCAGTTCTAAAATACTGTCACCCTGGGGCCGGCCGAGTGGCGCGATGGTTGGGAGCTCGCTTGGGATGCCGGAGGGCCCCGGTTCGGATCCCACATGTGAGGGCCGGTGACGCTGCCCTCCACAGCTAAGATGCTGAACAACAGCTCAACCTGGAGCTGGGCTGCCATGAGTCGCCGGCGACGGCGTGGGCTGCAGTCCCTGTGGCAGTGGATTGCCGTGGGCTACCGTGTGTGGCCAGCAGCCAGCGTGAGCGGCCAGCAGCCGCAGTGAGCGGCCGTCCAGAAGCCGGCGACTGATCTGCCTCGCCAGAGAAGAGCGCAATGATGGTGCCAACTTGGGCCAGTGAAGCAACGTCCTCCACAACTAGACTGAAGACAAAAACGACAGCAACTTGTCTGTTCCCCTTTCCCCGATTCCCCAGCACTGTTCCCATCCCCCCAATTTCCCAATAAAAATCTTAAAAAAAAAAAATACTGTCACCCTTACCCACTTGCATTCTGATATGCTTTCTGAGTAGGAAAGACAGGGATGGAGTTATCCTGAACGCTGAGATGAGCAGGAGTACACGTGGGCGTGTATCTCAGCAGAGAGAAGTTGAGCTGCTCTGTGGGAGTGTGGTTCTAATGAGACCAAATGTATGAGGCGTGTGTTCTGTGGGCTGCAGACCCATACATGGCATCAAAATGGCATTGGGATAGTCCAAAGATACACATTACTTGGGAGGGGGCTGGGGGATTTTTAAAGGGTACAGGGTTTCTTTTTGGGGTGATGAAAATATTCTAAAATTAGTTGTGGTGACGATTGTACAACTCTGAATAAAAAGAACTGAGTTGTACTCTTCGAATGGGAGAACTGTATGGCATGTGAATTATATCTCAATAAAGTTGTTACCAAAAAATACATGTGACTGGCCAGAGGGGTGGAGGGAACAGAGAATGGATTAGCCCAAATCCTGAAACACAGTTTACTCTCTGGGAATGCTTAGTCAGCAGCAGCTGACTAAGTTTTGTAGGGAAAGAAATACAGTTCTGAGATAGTAGCCCTCAGCTTTAACTTCTTTTCTATTAAATGTCTAGCTGACCAAAAAACATACTTATTTACATTTTAGGCACTTTCATTCCTACAAGTAAACTCCTGATGAATAATGATGATGATAAGAAACAATATTTAAAATTGAGTGGATATCTACTGTGTGCTAAATACTTTTCATACCTAGTCTTATTTTTAACTCATTAACAAGATGAACTCATACTTTTGGAAGGTTACTGTTTGCCAGGCCCTGTTCTAAATGCCTTACATGTATTAACTCATTTACTCCTCACATCAACCAATGAGGCAGGGTCCACTATTATTAGCCCTATTTTATAGACAAGGACACCAGGGTTCACAGAAGTACTAAGTGGAAGAGCCTGGCTTTGAACTCGGGTCTGTCTGACTCCCAAGCTTGTGGTCTTAACTACTATGGTAGCCTGTGCCCCAGCTATCACGCCCCCGACAGCCAGTGGGCAAGGAGAGGAACAGGTTTCCATGACTGAGAACTGGCTGGGTCATGATGGTTGTCAATTACAGCAATGTTTTCCAAAATACAATGTGAAGAAAGCTAGTCCATGGGGGCATTGATAGATGTTATGTTTAAAGGGCAGTATGGTCAAATAGGTGAGGGGTATGCCGGATTAAACAAGGTTACTGCATGATTTCTCAAAGCCGAGGATTCGTTAATGTACACTAAAAATCACCCAGAGGGGACAGAGAATACTGTGTTTATAATGGGATTCTTCCTTCTTGCAACATCCCTTAGGATTAGGCTAGAGAAGAGGTTTCCAAAGTATTCTGATTACATATCCCTAATATATGGTTATTGGTCTATTTATAAATTATATACATTTGAATCAGTTCCCAAAGCGTATTCCCTACCTAGTCCATTACTTCAGCAGTGTGGAAAGAAAGTATTTCAAGTACAAGAAGCTTCTGTTTACGCTTTTGTTATCTCATCCTTTTACAAAATGCACACTTTTTACGTATGTTTCATAACACCTATAACATGATAGGCTCTGACATTCCACGAAGGCAGTGCTACACACGCTGCTGTTGTCATCACCACCTACCTTTTGGAGGGGCCTTGTTTTTCGAGGTAGCACTGGGGGGGTGATGTGATGAGGGACGCCAAGAGATGAGGCAGACCTACAGCTGCTGAATTCAGTTTCTTCCATTTTCTCAGAACCTTGGGCACTGTCTGAGAGGAGATTGTGTGCTGGTGACTTGAAAAGGTCGGGGCTGCTCCCCGCTGGCTCAGCAGGGGGACCGTCTAAGGACCCACACTGTTCTGGTCTGCACTGGCGGCAGGGGTCATAAGGGTCAGCCTGACAACAGCCCCACGGGCCGGCCTGGCCCTTGTCAGGCTCAGAACTTCTCCAGCAATCTGCGGCCACGGCTGTGGAGATGAGGTCAGGGCTAGAGCCAGGCATCTGTCTCTGAGCATGGTTGCTGAGTGGGCTCCGCAGGGCTGCTGCTGGGCCAAAGTACCTCAGGTTGTTGGTGCATGTTGCAATGTCCTGTCCGTGCATATTGAGCCTGGGATGGTGACTCTGAGACACGGCAGGAGCGGGGTGCTGGTATTGTTGCTGCAAGGAAGGGTATTGGGATTGAGTTTGGTGTAAGTAAGTGGGGTGGGGTGAATTTTCCTGGGCGGGCTGGTTTTTCAAGATTGCTGCAAAGTCACTATGGCTGCCTCTGCTACTCCCTCGGCGGTGGCGTGGTTTGCTCCGATACCGGCTCTTGCTGCTTGAGGTGGACATTTTGGGACTTCCGGACAAAGGGGATGCAGCGGGAGCCACCTCCGTGCTGGGGATGCCTTCAGATCTCAACAGATCTGGCCTGGGAGAAAAGAACAGGTTTAGTTTTAGATGTATGGAAGCACATTAAAGTTTGGGTAAATATATCCCAAGCCTTGAAATACACACACCCTTTGAATCAGCAGTCACACATACAGGGGGTTTATCCAATGGAGATAATGATATCCACAAAGATGTTACAGTATTGTTTAAAATAGCAAAAAGTTAGAAACAACCTAGATGTCCACTTACAGAGCATGCCCTTTATTCCCCCTGGATTTTAATTCTGTGCCTCAATGGCCAAGGTGCTCAATTCCCTTTAAATTCTGATTCTACTGTACAGGTTTCTTGATCTCTTCCTTATAGAATGAGCTATCAGCTTGGTGCCAATACACCAAGCAAGGAATCTTGCTTGCTCATACCTGCAGAAATCTGTCTGATGATGGATCTGGATAGATCCTCAAGGGATCAGCAAAGGAAAGAGGTCTGGTCCCAGAGAAGGAAGCCTCAGGTTAACTAGACAAGAAGCTAAGTTCAGGGAGTTTGGTCCAGCCAGACATGTCTCCTTGAGGGCTGGGACTATGTCATATCCATCCTTGTATGTGAAGGATAGTAACAAGGAGTCTTTCTTATAGTAGGTACTCAATAAATGCTTAAGGAAGGGGGAATCATCAGGGTAAGGGTAGAGGAGAGGGAAATGGTAGATAGCCCAGGAGGGGGAATTAAGCCAACAAGAGAAGGGCTTGTGAGGAGGGAGCCTGGACTGTGCTGGGCTCCTAAAGGCAGGGGGTCCTCTCACAGTCGTGTTGAAAGGTGCCACTGGGCCAATCATGCAGATCACGTGCAGGAGGAAGCCAGTGCCTGAAGGTAAACCCTGTGCACACTGATTCCAAGGCACACAGGTGAACAATAAATGATTTCTGAACTGATGAAAGGAATCAGGGCAGAGATTCTAGGCTACCAGGTCGTACTGCTACTTCCTTTCCACCAGAGAGTAGCCTCAGCCTTCTTTGGGACCAGACACACACAAATCAGCAGGAGAATTCAAAGCTGGAGGGACCAAACTTTTTTTTAAAAAAAACAACAACAGAATCCTTTTCTCAAATTAATTATATGGAGAAGCCCAGTATATGAAAGAGATATAGTAGAATAGTTGAAGAGCGGTGGGAGAGCTGAGGCCCCTCCCTACAGGCTCCACCTCCTGGTCTTCTCTACCCCTGAAGCAGCCCCTGAGATGCTTCTCTATGCAGGCCCTGGGGTACCCCAGACCTCGCTTGGAAACACAGATCCAGTCCTGCCCCCACCCTATGAGATGAGGACCCCAGAGCCCAGCCAGAGGGCTCATAGTCTCTCATAGCTTATTACTGGAATCTAGACCAGAAGAGTCTGTCAATTTGCCGTTTTACTTATTGTAGAGTCAGAGTACAGCTTGATGGTGCAACACATCACCTGGGATCTTGTTAAAATAGTTGAGTAGATCTGGGATGGGGCCTAAGAGTCTGCACTTCTAACATGCTCTCTGATGCTGCTGAACCGAGGATCACACTTTGAATATCTAGGGCTTATAGGAAATTAGCTGGCATCAGGTAGGAGATGGGTTTTTCTTTTCTTTCAGAGGTGCAGTTAAAGGCTTGTCTTAGCACAGAAGTTTCAGGAGCTATCAGTTTATAAATAGGTAGTTACTGCTATCAGCAGCTTCCTGTCTCAGATTCACAGTTGTATGGTCAGCTGGCCAACTTAGTGCCCCAGAAGGCATCTGGATGGAGGAGGCCCTGGGGCTTTTGCTGAGCCAAGAGAGCCCTATTTATTCAAGGCTCAGTGAGGGCCACCTACTTACTGAGGACCTGGCTACGGTGGGATCTAAAGGAGAGCTGAGGGGGAAGTGTCCTAAGTCACATGAAGGCTGCTTTTATTGAAGCTGGCAGTGCAAAAATCCCAGAGTAACAACAGCTCACGGTTTACAAAGCACTTTGCCATATATAAAACAGTTGTTTCCTATTATTACAATATCCATTTTACGGAGAAGGGCACTGAGGGATCAGAGAGGTTAGCTACCTTCTATTGATCACAAAGCAAGTAAGTGGTAGAACTCATAACTTGAACCCAAGTCTTTTGACACCAAGGAATAGTTCTTTCCCCATTCCACACTTTTCCTTATCAGAAGCTATTTGGCCTGTCTGACTGGCCTGTGCTCACTTGTGACAGGCTTAGTGGATCCATCACTGAACTCTGACTCTTTCCTTTTTATTCATTAACGAAACACAAACTGAGGCCTAAGCTGAAGGATGGTGGTTGATTTCTCCTCTCTGATCTCCTCAGAGGTCACTGGACTTCTGACTTGATAATCACTGGACTGTCCACATAATCTGAAACTTAACTCCTTAAAGGGGCCATCAACTGAAAGTACAATACTTCCCAGTTCTAATACCCATTCAAGCTGCCTTTCTGGACAAGTTTAGTTAGCTTGTCAACTAAGCATTTGCTGGTGGTGTCAATGTCTTTCCAACGTATTTCTCACAGCACAAATAAAAATAAACATGAGCTCCTATTTTGAAAACAAGGTACTATTTTCTCCTAATGCTCTTAGTTTTAGCTACAGGCAGAATGCAGAGAGGAACCAGCAGGTGAACTCTGTCCCTACTTAGTACACTCAAAGAAAGAGGCATTGGGATTCCCCAAGGTTTTGCCTGGTGCCATCTGAAAATGATTTTTCAGAACTTTACTAGAGGATGGCCCGGGGTGGTAAGTAATATTAAAATTGGAGTTAATCCGTAGGGTGACTCATCAGTAGTTTCGATTTATATTAGTCATGCTATCGTAGAATGGCCACCATTAAAATACATTTTCGGTTTGCATTTTCTCATTACATTTATTCTTTCCCCATTTC